>NW_015555715.1:591453-619133 GCF_001515605.1 Sinocyclocheilus anshuiensis
GATTTGTCGTTGTGTTTTCTGACTTGTTTTTTTTTTTTTTCGAATTTGTCATTGTGTTTTCTGACTTGTTATAATGTTTTCTGAATTGTTGTTGTGTTTTCTGAATTGTTATTTCGTTTTTTAGACTTGCATTTGCGTTTGTAATTTGTTATTTTGTTTTCAGAATTGTGATTTGTTTTGCACTTCTCGGTCACCGTACTATTATTCTCCTATACACTTATTAGTTAGAAGTAAATTTTCAATAGATTTTTCAACTGTATAAGTACATAAAATATCTAAGTTTATATCTGTTTGGATTTTATTTCAATATTTATTGTTATTTATCAATTTAATAATTCAAACATAAAATGGAAATAAATAAATCACGTTTAAATGGACAAATTAATAGACATTTACATTATTTTTATTTAATTAATGTTATAATATGTAGTTAAATAAAACAATAAATCATTTTTAAATCGGAAAATAAACTGACATTCAAAATTGGCTGTTTATTTAATCATGTTTTAAAATGTAGTTAAATCAAAACATATTTAAAACAATATATTACATAATATGTAATATATAATAAATATTAAAATACACTAATTAAACTGTTCTATGTCTATTAATTAGCCCATCTAAAAGTGATTTTTATGTTTGAATTACTAAACTGATAACTTATTCCTTTATTTTTTATTTATAGTTTTAGCCTATGCAAATATGTATGCAAATTGTATGACTAAATTTACAGGGGAAATCCGAATTAAAATGATCAGGACCAGTGTCAACCAAGTCAGCACCATTTCATTCCAGCTGGATCTTTAACAGATATATGCATATTTTAGATGTATTTAGCAATGTGTATTAGTATAACCTATTTAGATATTTAGTTGGTTCCTATATTTATTTATATTACATATATTTAACATTTCGATTAAATTCAAATGTAATTTTATTTAATTACATTTAATACATACACAAAGTGATGAGATTAATCACCTTTTGACGCCCTTAATCTATTAAGCATTTCTTCAGAACCTTTATTCAACGTCTAATTGCGCAGAAACCAGCGCAGCCGTGACGCATGACTGTGAGCAAAAGTTGCTCGGCAGCACTATCTCGTCAGCTGACTGCTATCGCAAGCCGTTTGTCCTACATAACAGATCACACACAACAACACTCTCTCAACACATCGATACTACTCCTCCTCAGATGCTTTAACAGGTCCTGACGGCTCGCCAACATGAGAATCGCCTGTCTGCTGCTAGCTGCTGCCTTTTTGTGGACGACCGACGCGTTTGTTCGGTAAGGTCGAACAAACAAACTTAACAATAACAACAACGGCGACACTATCCGATCATTATAGCTAAACCACGCAGTGTGATCGTTGTTGTTCTTTCACTGGGTCTAGTCTGTTTTTATATTATTTTATCCTGTAATTTAACAAACAATAGTTGTCTCTGAAAACTTTTCTACCATTATACAATTATAAATGTTTAAAAACGCTCCCTAGGTAGGAAGCTCAGCAGGTTTTGAGACACAGCCCTTGTGTGAACGATTGTAAAGCACCCAGGGGTTGTTGTAGGTCTCCCACTAGACAAAGAGACTGATCGTTTGTGACTCAGCAGAAACTAAGATCTGTTTATAGATCAGTATGAAGGGCCCTTTAAAATTCAGCCTTTAGAAATCCAATTTAGTGCACTTAAGCTGATAGATCTCACCCCAGCTGGCTCAAAAACACGTGGATAATGTGTATATATCAGTTACACATGATCATTAATCACTTGATTTTAGTCCTTATGGTGGAAGCCCTTTGTTTTGTTCTTGTTTTGAATGTTAGAAATGGACCTGATTGAAAGTGACACATACCGAGATTCAATTTGACTCGCCACCCAATCAAAGTCCAAAACAGCTGATTTTACTGCATCACATGAGTAATTAAATCAAGTCTTGTATGCATAGAGAGCAATTGGCAAAGTTTTTACCCAGCTTACATTGTTTAGCCTTTTTCCATCCCATTTCAAATCAAATGACATTACATTATCTAAAAACTTGAGTTCGGCATGATGAAGAGGGTGGAAAGGAGCCTTGGCTTGCTTTTAGCATGAGAATGTTTGTAGTTTGCTGCAGGTGGTGTGGTTATGCCTGCAAGATAACTGAACTGTGCACACTTTATGTTGATGTTTCTGTGTCTGTTTCTCTCCAGGATTCCTTTAAAGAAGTTTCGTTCCATCAGACGGACACTGAGTGACTCTGGTAGAGCTATAGAGGAGCTCGTGGCTGGTTCTGCACCCTTGAAATACAACCTGGGATTCCCAGCAAGTAATGGTCCTACTCCAGAAACCCTCAAGAACTACCTTGATGTGAGTACTGCTTGTTAATGGCATTTCTTATGTAGCGTGATGAGCTGTTTGTGTTTTTGTGCATGAATCCACATTAATCTTGCAAATTTAATCACAATAAATAGCCCCTAATCATTTACCAAACGTCACTAGTTGGCCATTTTTTTTTGTTTTTTTTTCCCCAGAAGATCACTAATTTCAAAAGAGGCATGTGAATGTCTGCGCTCTTTCTGACTGCAGAGTTTGCACAAACTGTACATCCAGGAAGTTGCAAAAATGAGGACAAGCAGTTGTTATAGTTTAACCTACAGTCCTTTTGCTTAATCATGTCATATGATTAATAAATTCCACAATGTCAGTTGAAATGTGACTGACAGTAGGAAAAAGTGAACTTGAAACCTGTTCTGTCTTTATTCAGCAAAAAAAAAAAGGTCCCATTTCCTGTCATAAGCTGTAACGGACAGCATGATGGTGTGTTTGACTGTGTCAGACAGCTGGTCATGAGATTATTTGTCATGCTTCTCAAACAAAATGCATCTACCACAGTAGGCCACAACAATCCTCTTTGGCAGTAAGCAGCTGATATTGTAAACAGGCTTAGGTAATTAATGCAAGTTCTTTAGTGTCAAAGATTACATTAATTTTTGCATGATATACATTATGATTCAAGAAGAGGTTTTGTCCTAAATTTCTTATTTTATTTCTTTCCTTTTTTTGGTAATCTTTTACATTTGCTAAAAAATTTTGGTTGGCGTTTGTTTGTGATAAATTGGTATATCAGTAACTTTGTAAAAATAGGATATTAAGTTAGGAATTAACCTTGTGACATTTATTGCATAAAAAAAAAAATGTAATTCTGAGATTGAGTTCATAGTGAAATCTCCATAACGGGCACTATTTGCATGCATTATTATTTTTTCTAAAGACCTAGTAATTCTGAGCTTGTGTGAAAATGTTTGTTATACTAAAGTCTGTTGTGGCATTGAATTTTGAATGATTTGAGGGTTTTTGTTTTCAGGCTCAGTACTATGGAGAGATCGGTCTTGGCACTCCTGTCCAGACCTTCACTGTGGTGTTTGACACAGGATCCTCCAACCTGTGGGTGCCATCAGTCCACTGTTCCCTGACTGATATTGCCTGCTGTAAGTCCACAGAGAGCCTAGGAAGTTAATTTCAATATTACGGTATTATCAGATCAGTGTTGCCTTTAAATTGGTAACAATAAAATACACACACACTTTATAGTATTGTAAAATAATTGTTTTGATGTCAAGAACAACATATACTGGCAGTATTCAGGAAACTAGTGTTTCTTGTTATATTGTTTAATTCTGTGTTTTCGCACTAGACCACAATTAACTTTGTAAGCATATTTTAAAGCGATTTCTTTGTAAAACAAGAATCCATTTCAGTGTGGCCAAATGTTGCTCAAGTTCTTTGTGGCCTCATTTTAGCGAACTGATAGCAAGTTTGTTCCTGTAATCTGAACAAGAACTTGTCAGTGATTGTATCTCACCCTTTCAAAGTAGTTAGGTGCATTTAACTCTTGCAGTAAAAGAGTCTTGCAGATCATCCTTAATGACTAAGTGCTTTACTTGGTGTGAATATTTGGATGCTTCTGTATGTTTCATAAAATTTGCTTGGCCACATTTTGCCTAGCACTTTTTAGAAATGAATTTTTACAGGTAGCACAGCCTGAAGGCCTATGCTTAATATGTAATTGAAAACATTTAAATGCATAAATTTAATTATTAAATTTAGTACAAAATTAAGTGCCATTTTTCTGCAAGAGGATAAAGGCCCCGACTTGAAATATAAGGTTAATAATTGGTCTCTGTGAGTGTTGCACACAGTAGCTAGATGAGCGTGATAAAAACTGACTATATCGTGTATTTATATACAGCTGGAGCACTGTATACCAAAAAAAGTATTTAACTGAAGAATTACTTTTAACCCTGTAGTGCTTCATCACAAATACAATGGGGGCAAGTCAAGCACCTATGTGAAGAACGGGACTGAATTTTCCATACAGTATGGTTCTGGAAGCTTGTCTGGGTATCTCAGCCAGGACACATGCACGGTAGGAATCATCAGTTAACAAGTCAGATTTTTTTTTTTGGTCACCTGAAATGGTGAAAGAAACCAAACTGTTACTTCTCTTTTAGGTTGGGGATATTGAAGTTGAGAAGCAGATATTTGGAGAAGCTATCAAACAACCAGGAGTAGCCTTCATTGCAGCCAAGTTTGATGGTATTCTTGGCATGGCTTATCCTCGCATCTCTGTGGATGGGGTTCCTCCTGTTTTTGACATGATGATGAGCCAGAAGAAAGTGGAGAAAAATATTTTCTCTTTCTACCTGAACAGGTACATACATTTGTTTAAGCCATCCAAGCCTCATCTGTCCCAGATTTTTATGAAACGAATAATTACATGTCGGTCTGCCATAAACATGCATTCAGTGAAGTAACTTCCAGGCCTGATTTTTGTGGATGACCCCATTTTTTTGTCCGACAGAAACCCTGACACCCAACCTGGTGGTGAGTTGCTCCTTGGAGGCACAGACCCCAGATATTACACTGGAGACTTTAACTACGTGGACATCAGCAGACAGGCCTATTGGCAGATTCACATGGATGGGTGAGAGATTTTTGGGTCCTTGTATTGTGTAATGCAGTGGTCATCTTGTTTATTTATACAAATATATGTTTAGAAATTAAAGCTAGGAAACAGAGTTAATTTTAGGCTGTTTAAAGGGTCATGAAACACCAAACCAGAGATTTTAGCAGAGGTGTTTGTGTTGCACAACATAGAAGATCATGTTAGCATCCATTAATTTTAATTGTTTGGAGAAAACTGGTTAATTTTGAGCTTTTTTTGCGCTATTTTCGTCTTCCGGCTTTAAAATCTACACCGTGTTGACGTCACAGTTTGTGACGTGGCAAAGCACTATAGTACTTTGATGATGTGTCTGTGTCTTATAATTATTCATGAGACTTCGTGTTCTTATCCAATGAGAAGACTTCGCTTAATTATTCACAACAGCACGTGTTTATTTCCTATGACAGATGCTTCAGACTGTGAGATTGCGTACATTAACTGAGAGAAACGTTCATGGATCGAAGGAGAGTGTTTTTGCTTTGTAAGAGTCCGGCAGTCGGTGCAATTTATTCACTTAATGAGTGTAACCGGTTTTTACAGCTCCTCGATGCAACCCATCAAAAGGATTATATAAATGCTGCAAAATAAGCCTTAAAAGTTATTGGAGGTGCAACAGCGTGTTCATAAATTTTCGATGCAGAGTGCAAATGCAAATGGCTGTGCATTTATATGTGTTTTTAACTCAATGGGAAATGGGCGTTGTCTGTCTCCCCTCTTCCCCCTCCTCACCACACCCACTTTTGTAGCTTTTTTCAAAACTGTGGTGAGAACTAACCTGTGCTGAAACTGGGTTTCATTACCCTTTAAGCCTTTCTATCATGCAATACCATTTTACTTAAATGCATAAAAGTGACAACTTTTTTTTTTTTGTCACTCAATGCAACTTGAGAAATGTAGTTATTAGTTGGAACATGAAAGCTGTATCTGTTTTGAAAATGTTAACTTTTAAGGTACAACTGTAAAGGCAACATTTTTCACACAAAAATCGCAGTGCCTTCTAAACACTGTTTGTGTTCGTTTACGTTCAAACTGGAGTGTGGAAATTTGTCGTTAATCTGAAAAATGGATTGCATGCATGTGTAATATGTTCTGAAATATGCTGGTCTGTCATGTGAGAGGCAAGAATCTTACTACTGAACCACCAATGCAGAAGATCCCTATAACAATAATCTAGTGCTCTGTGTTTGTTTGTGTAGCATGAGCATTGGCAGTGAGCTGACTCTGTGTAAAGGAGGATGTGAAGCCATCGTGGACTCTGGGACGTCTCTGATCACTGGCCCAGCTGCTGAAGTCAAAGCCCTGCAGAAGGCTATTGGTGCAATCCCTCTCATACAGGGAGAGGTATTGCAACTTTAAATGTTTATATAATTGTACATCACTGATGCGTTGTGACTAGATATCTATTCAGTTCTTTTTTGAGAAATAAAAAAGTTCAAAAGAACAGCATTTATTTCAAATAGAAATCTTTTATAACATTAAAATTGTCTTTACTGTCACTCTTGACCAATGTAATGCATCCTTTCTGAATAAAAGTATTAATTTTCTTTTTAAATCTTGCTGACCTTAAAATTAACTAGTTGTTTGTTTAATTAATTAATTTATTATTTTTCTTTTGTTTTGTTTTTTTCTTTACAAGACTGGTCAACAAAGTATGCATGCTTGGTGTGTTGTTATTAATGGTAACTTATTTACTGAAATGTATAATGATTTGATAATGTTCTCTAACTAAACACGTTTTCTCTAGTATATGATAGACTGTAAAAAAGTACCCACACTCCCCACCATCTCATTCGTCCTGGGTGGAAAGACTTACTCACTGACTGGAGAACAGTACATACTCAAGGTCAGTCCTAGTTTGTCACCTAAGTGCTGTTGTTGTGATGTGGCACTTTGTATCAGCAGAACTGTGAAATTGAGGTGTTGTTTTTGACAAGGTTGTGCATGAGCCAGGATATAAAAAAAAAACATTTACCTGGAGTTTTATTTTCTTGTAAATCACATGCAGCTAGCCAGTATTGTGTGAGCAAACACTGAAGGGATTCTTGGTGATCACAAAAACATTCTAAAGATGGTATCTCTCTTTGTGTGTTTGTATGTGTTTACAGGAAAGCCAGGCTGGAAAGGAGATCTGTTTGAGTGGATTCATGGGCCTGGATATCCCACCCCCTGCTGGACCCCTGTGGATTCTGGGTGATGTGTTCATTGGGCAGTACTACACTGTGTTTGATCGGGAGAATAACCGAGTGGGCTTTGCTAAGTCTGTATAAGCCCAACTGTAGACCTTAACACTTAAGATGTGTCATGAGAGTAATAAGAAATCTAGGTATTTGTCATCTCTGCTTAAATGACACAATAGCGGTATGATTATTGTGTTTTGCACTGCTTTTAGCTTTCAAATGTTTTCGTTTTAAAGAGGCATGTGGAGATGAAATGATTCAGGGAAAAAAGTTACAGTCATTTGCTTTTTAGCCGAGGCCTATTTGAATATGTGATTGAAACACAAGGTTTTAACATTTATTTTATAATTGTCATGTCATTGATTTTAGACACTACCTGTTTTAAGATTTTTATTGTTGAAAATGACCTTCCAATGACTGAACAAATCAAAATGGACAATAAAGGTTTAAAACCCATCTATGTTGTTAAACCTATCTTTTTTTTTATTTATTTAAAGGGACACATGATATATTTTTACCATATCAGTTCTGATTAGGTAATAAGAGATTTTATTATTATTTTTATTATTATTTAAAATGCATTTATTGATATTGGATGTATAATGGTCAAAGCATTTGCCATTCTCTGACCCTCACTTTAAATTCATCTTTAAAAGTGCTAATAAATTTATATTACGAAATATATTCTTTAGTAAATCTTTTTCCGGTCACGTTATTGTGGAGCGCAACAAAGTAGTAAAGCCAAACAGTGTGTCTGAATCCCTTTATCTTTTAATCTCAGTATTGAGAAAGCAAATACTGTCATTGAGCAAATTCATGAAAAAATATTTACAGGAAGAAGGAGGAGTAATAGGACTCCTGACAATGATAGCACATCAGCAAACAACCAAAAGAAAGAAAAAAAAAAGTCTGCATACTGGATTTTTAAGCACTTCTTACCAAAAACATGATCTGTATTCCAAACTATATTTGAATACATTTATTCATAATATATTTACAGAATACCTTAAATGTACAACATTCACACCTTGTATTCTATCAACATTTTTAGAATGAATTAGGCACACATTTTCCAACAATGAGTTGGGGTTGTTTTAAATGCAATCCATACACTGATGTTCAATGATTTAACTACATCCAAAAGAAAAGTATTGCATGTTTTCCCCATTTTATGCATACATTTACATTCTAGACTTTTCCAAAGCTGCTAAACTGCTTCTAATCTTGATTTTTGTGGACAGTAACTGCCCTGACTTGCAACATAATGCGTACAAATAGCCATTCTACAGTAAGAGCATAAACCAGGGGTCTACAGGCACCTACAGAGGGGGATAAGTGCGTGCAACAGTTGGGGCGATGGATTAGGATAGGGGTAGGGGGCGTTAGTACACATATAATACAGTTAGAAGTGTTGAAACTTTTGTATTGGACCAGTGAGTGTGAAAGGAAGATGGCTGTTAGAAGAGGTCTATAGGAGAACACTGTCCGTTAGCGTTCACATTAATCGATGAATTGTGATTGGTTACTCAGGTGATTGACATTTGAAGCTCTGGAACTCGATGAAGAGGTTCTTACAGGGCAAATGAAATGACACTGGTCCTCACAGTTACAGATGAGGCAGAACAAGTCCTCACAAATCAGATTTCGGAATGTCTGTAATATTAGGCATTATGTATCCAGTGCTGCAGCTACCATTGAGCGTGACGTCTGCGCCCGAAGCAGGACCGCTATGCTTGCGGTAATTGGCTGGCATGGGCGACGGGGCTTCGCTCGGCGTCTTCGCGTTGAGAAGACTTGTGTCATCTTCGTCCTCTTCTCTGGTCCTACAAGCAGTGTCTTTTATAATGCGGCCTTTTTTATAGGAGACAGTGGACAGGCCTCCTGTGTTCTCGTCGATGATGTTCAAACAGTGCAGAATAAAAACCACAGGCACAGGAAGGATGGCGGTGACCACCAGTGAGATGCAGACAGCCAGGCCCCAGGGCGGATAGCTGAGAGACTGTTCTTGAGCCTGACACAGACACAGCAATTGGATTATTCTGGCAAAAGAATAATTCCACTTTAATCCTGTGGTAAACTGTGGATTGAAGGCCTTAGAACTGACCCAGGTTTAAAGGAATAGTTCACCCAAAAATGTATCAATAAATTAATCGGTGACTTTAAACTTTAGTCTTAACTAGTTTGATGTTTACAAAAAAATAGAACACCTATAGGTGAAATCATCTACAAAACAATGTCTGAATGGAGTCTGTATGTTCCTCTGAGTAAAACCTGAAAATTACGGCCATATTTTGAGCTAAAAACATGTTTCAGATATTGTAACCTAAGTATTCAACTTTTAAAATTGCATATTGGCCTCTTTTCTCAGAGCTTCATTCAGGATTACCCACCAGTTGCTGGTTCCATGCGCTGTAGCTAGGTGGCGACAGTCCCAGCTGAATGATGCTTGTGGCCAGAAGACCCAGCAGCAGCACTGGTGTGACAAACTTCCACATATAGTAATAGTAGCGGTATGGAGTGAAACCAAGCATGTCCTTTAGATCCTCAAAGAACCTGAATGAACCCACAGGAGACCGAGATGCATCAATGCCACAATCACTGCCAATTAGATTGCAGTTGCTTGTTTATTAGTTGATTAAGTTGCAGCATAATTATGAACTAATTATATTAAGTTTTAAGATTTGATTGTATTAAGCTTTTGTAAATAATTATGATGATTGCTTATTTATATTTAAATTTATTTCATATGTAATACAACTATATATAATTTTTAATTGTCTTGTGAAAGCAATCTATTAAGTTTTTGTATATATATATATATATATATATATATATATACACACACACACACATTTTATATGTAATATAATTATAACTACATTTATTTTTCTTTGGTTAGTGTGTAATCGTAACAAACTTGAATTTCAAATTTCAATAAATATATATATAGTTGACAACAAATACTTCTGATAATATCAGTATGAAGTTCATTATTTAGTATCTTAATTGTTTTACATCAATTACTGATTTTAACTTTAGTCTTACATATCTTAAATAGTTTTAAATTTACAAAAAATAAAATATATACATACAATCTACAAATAATACAAATCATCTACAAAATAAAGTCTGAATGGAATGTGTTCCTCTCTAAACAAAACCACAAATGTTTGGTCTATTTTTAGCTCAATACATTTTTTAAAATATGATTTTTTTTCCAGATATATTAAACTTTCAAATTGCATTTTGGCCTTTTTTTTCTGGGAGTTTCAATCAAGATGATTCAATTAGAGTGTCAATACCACAATGAATTCAAATTAGATTAGCATTCGCTATCTATGGGGTTTTTGTAATTATTATTTTTTTAAATGATAATTTAATAATAATTTAATTTTTCATTGGTTGGTACGTGACCATAACTTGAATTGAATTTTTTATATACATTTGACAACAAATAATCATAGCAATATGAAGCTCATGTCACCAGAGGGCCCTGTAAGCTCTCTAATAGAGGAAGAGTGCGTAACATACTTGTCGGTGCCATACACCCAGGCCACAGCAATGTTCTCCAGAAGAACCACGATGAGAAGAGGCAGAGTAGCGGAATAGTCGTCAAACATGGCTACAAAGTAGTTCCCAGATCGCTGGACAAATATTAAACCAATACAGAAGGCAAGTACACAGCAACCAACTGTAAAGAAAGCAGAGAAAGAGTCGAAATAAGGAGGGGTGAAAAACTTTATCACGGTTTCCACAAAAATATTAAGCAGGACAACTGTTTTCAACTTTGATGATAATAAGACATTTCGTGAGAACCACATTAGAATGATTAATGACTAGAATTAAGTAATGGCTGCTAAAAAATTTGGCTTTGCCATCACAGAATTAAATTACATTTTTAAATAAATTAAAATAGGAAATACTTATTATAATTGTAATAACTTTTGAATGGTAGTGCAGACAGAGCCGTTTATATTGGTATTTTTCTTTGAGAATGTTCTTGCCTTGACTTACACATCATATTAGTATTTGATAATTGTTATTATTTATTTATATTTGAATAGACTCAGGTCATTGAAAACCTTAATACCTTTCCACCACTGACTATAGAATTCCTTGTTGGTGAAGCCTTGTGATGACAGGAATAGTTCGGCTAAACTTAAAAATTCATGCAAATCTACAGTAGAATAGGCTTCAGAGATAGATCAAATAAAGATCTATTATATTCTGAAACTTAAGCAAATATGAACTAAAGGATGCTGTCTTTTCTCCATATAGCAGAGTAATGAGTTTTTGTCTTTCACTGACCTGTGAGGCATTCCTTCCGTATTTTGAAGGTGTCCACAATGGGGGTGAGGATGCCCTGGATAGTGCCGAACATGCTGCCCAGCCCCAGATTGACCAACATAAGGAAGAACATGACGGACCAAAAAGGTGAGGCTGGGAAATGGGTCATGGCTTCAGTGAAGGCGATGAAGGCCAAGCCTGTTCCCTGCACTGCCTGTGAGAAGAAAGATAAAGGTAGGATTTTAGCATGCATTCAAAAACATGAATGTGTAAAAGCACAAATATATATGAAGATAATGTGTGATTAGTGAAAACCTGGACGAGTACAAGGACAAGGCTTGACTTGTGTCATGGCAACTTGTTTTGCACTGGCAAACATCACATATTTTCTTCAGAAAAAGTTAAATTTACTTAACCACATAACTGAAGTCTATGCCAAAACATTAACATTAGATTGCTGCTATAGCAATGATGTGCGTACATCTGTTGATTCTGTACTGTTAAAATGCTGTATTTTGCTTGATGCCGCTGCATCAATTGTTCAACACGTTTACCTCGAAACTAGCAGGAACTGACAAAAATAGATTTGGGTAAAAGAAAACACATCAAAGCAGCAGGAGTAAAGTGACTGTGTAAAGAAAGAGCCTCATATACTAGAAGACTAGTACGGCGGTTGACGGTTCTTGTAAGTGTGTATGTGGTTAATCTCATTATGGCATCACCTCAGCCAACACGTACCGCATTTATTTCCGTTTGTTTCATCTTGCAGTGTCTCTTGATCACACACACACATCTTTCCATAACAACACAGCAGAAAACCTGCCTTTAAAGCATTTTACATCTGTTTGTGGCCGTCAATAAGGGTGTCTGAGATTGTGAAAGGAGAAATCTTTTAAAAATCTATATGTATTTATTATACATAATATATGACTTATGGCTATATTTTGTTTATTTGTCACATTTTCGGATAGCTGTGAAGAATGGATGGGTTTTAAAAGAACACTATTAACTTTCAAAACATATGACTAGTGTGAGCGCGTAGCTACCAGTGTTGAATTCCATGGAAAGTTTGTGTATATCAGTTGTCTCTTAGGTTTCCCCGAGGTGTATCAGTTCACTTTAAGCTCCTCCTCACCTTGTTCAGCTCTTCTTTGATATCGCAGCTGTCTAAGCCTAGGCGTGGGTAATCGTTTTCCATCACGCCCCGTATAATGTTGGTCATTTGCTGGTAGTCCTCAGGGCTAACATTACTGAAGTTAATATGGTGTGGGATCAAGCTTGGATTGATTCCTTTTCCAAGAAAATCAATGATCTTCTTTGTGTTCCTAAGATACATTAAAAAAAGAAAGTCAAATATTGGTCACTTGGTCTGTATGAACTGTATTATTATTTTGAACATATTCTACTAAACTGCTCCTCATGGTTAATTTGTTTTGAACTTACATTTCCACACATTTGGCATTCATGATGTTAGCTTTGAAGCCCAGAACAGCAAAAACGACCAGAGTGGCCAACACTGAGGTGAAGAAGTTAATGAAGGAGACCAGCACAGCGTCAAAGTGGCAGTTGTTGTCTCGCTTGTTGTAGCTGGAGAAGGCAATAACACCACCGAAACCAAGACCCAGGGCAAAAAAGACCTGCGTGGCAGCTTCACGCCACACTTTGGGTTCCAGCATGATTTCCAGCTGTAAGAAGATACTGTAGTTTATTATTTGTCACATGCTAAATTGGATGCAGTGATATTCTTTTCACTTAAAATATCTCCAAACATCTGAAAATTTATTAATCTGGCTGTGATTAATGTTTGAAGCCAGTAATCTCAAAATGGACCATTTCTTTAATCACACTGACCAATATATAGATTGATTGCTACTTTAAACATTGGGCCAAACTACAAATTTGAACATATAAACATATTAAAGAAATATGAGATTATTATAAGAACTTAAACTAAATGAAAATTAGAAATGTTACCTTAGCAACTAAATGAAATACGTTTAAGTTGAAGCTTTACTGCAAATAAAAACTAAAACTGAACTAAAACTTAATTCAATTAAACCTAAAGATAAAAAAAATATTAAAAATGACAACAGCACATACAAAAATGACAAAAAATGAACTAAAATGAAAATTGACTATAAATATTAAAGCTAATAAAAAATTTAAAAAAAACTAGAATTGTATATAAATTTGTAACACCATGACTTACGGACTTTATGGAACATAAAAGAAGGTATTTTTTGAGAAATCTCTTTTATTTGTCCATATAATGGAAATGCACACAGGTTTGGAGCAAAATATGATGGGTGAGTTTCATTTTTGTGTGAAAATATAGATATAAACATACCTAATCCGCTTTTTTAGATACTGAGTTGAATCCTTGATAACAAAGATGTAAAATCGGCGCTGAAAATCTTCTTAAATATTTAATATAATAAGAAAAATGAAAAACATTTAATTAACAAATTACAGTCTCATTTTCCCCACATTTCAGCTACAGTGCAGCGTTTGTAATGGCTCTGTTCAGATTATCATTGTTTTTAATGCAGTAGCAGTAGAATTCTAAAGCAGAGGCTACATACTATCAGTTAATTGTGTGTTACACAAACCACCCACTGTTAAGATAGCACAAGTGACACATTGACAGCCACTTTGCACTGAGGAGAAATGTGACCACATCTTGTGTCTGTGTTGGATGTGTATTGTGTAAAATAGCTGGCACAACAAGATAGTCTGCTGCGTTTCAGTCTGTGCTGAGGGAAGGGTTAATTAACTTCTGTCGAGTCACATCACAAATGCATGCTGGGAAATCTAGCTGGGCTATTGTTTCCATAGATACATCTACTGGTCTCCTGGACTGAGACGACGGATACACATGGGAATTAATAATGGGTGATTATCATAATTCTCAATAAATTGAATTAATTGCTGCTGTATGAACCAGAGCATGTAGAGTAAATTAGTCTAACCATTGTCGTAATGTGTCATCTGCTCATACATACACAGATCATGTGCTTTAGGTTCTTACCTTTGGTGTAAACATGTGGATGATGCCATCAATAGAACCCTTGAGCAGGAAAGCACGAGCCAGGAAACAAATAAGCACCACGTAGGGGAAGAGAGAGCTGAAGTACATCACCTGCAATTAGACATATCCAAATAGGTTATCAAAAAATGTCAATGTAAAATATTAAAGTACTGCAATAATAACACACAGAAGGCCAGTGACTTCTGTTATGAATGATCATTTGCCTTTTTTTTTTTTTAGTGTTTCTTAAACTGTAAAATCCTTTCTTACTCATAGGGAGCGGAAAAGTGCCCTCACTTGCTGACTTTGCTGACAGAGTTGACAGGCTTTTTTCATAGTGCATCCAATTGTAATTTGTTTTTCAAACCTTTACATTTGTTACATTTTCATACATCGACAGTCCATCATTTTGCAAGTGTAGAAATCAGATCCGTTTGTTCAAACAGTGTAGTGATTTTTTTTTTAATCACAATACACATCTAATTTTGAATGACTCTTAATGAAGAAAGATGATTTTTTTTTTAAGCCAGATGGTGTAGTTAAGCCATCTATTAGCAGACTATCTAGCCTGAATGCTACATATGAGTGTAAATGAGTGAATTGATGTTGTATGCATGTTACATCCCAAATTACTAAAAAAACTACTTCCGAAATCTAATCAGGCCAGTCCGTTCAGACTGAAACATATTTCCAAAACTGACATATGGATGTGGTATTTAATTTTTTTCGGAGTGAAGCTAATTTCATTTGAGTCAGATATATTTTTGCTGCCTGTCCGAACAAAGTGGTTATCTTGACAATACAAGGATTATCACCTACAGAACGAAGACGATAATGCTGAATGCAGCTTGTTAATGTTTATGATCATGAAAACTTCTACAAGAATGGGCAGACCATGTTTATGATGACACTGCATTTTACACTCACATTTATACATTTGGCAGACATTTTTATTTACAGTGATTTTCATTGCATTGACGGTATACATTTAATCAGTTTATGCATTCCCTGGGAATCGAAACCCATGACCTTGCCATTGCTAGAGTCATGCTCTGACATGTATCAGTCACATATTAATGTAGGTTTAACAAGCTAATTTAAGTTAAAAAGCACTTTATGAAAGAATTACATAGATGATTGACATTATTGGCTTACTTTGATCTTGCTTTTACTGTATGACTATAATGCTGAAAAGGCTACTGACTCATCTCTGACTCATCAAGGGTGGGCCAGTCTTAAAGTTAAGGACAAAGCCTAAAATGTAACTATCCCACAGCTTAGAAGATTAAAAGACACACTTTCTCTGTAGCTTCCCAAAAATGAAGCATCAAGAAGGTTTTACAAAGATCCATTAAATGTATCAACTCTTCTTTCTGCAGACACACCTCTAATTCTACAGTACAGTATCCTCAATCACTAATAATTGAAGTTGAGTATGGTTATTGGGTGCAGTGCCACAGAACTGTGAATGGAGATGGTGCACATAAAACCATGGCAACCAGCATTACTATGCTATTTGTGCACACAAAATGACAAAAATGAAAAAAAAAACAATGGCACTGTGGGATTTAAAAATTTTTTTTTTGTGAAATGTGCTTTCTGGGAATGTTGAATGAGATGTTGGTATTCTTTTGTGAGGTAAATCCCAGATTATGCTTCAAAGACTGTCCTTATTCACTGCAGAGTATAGTATAGTATATCCCTTACTGACTGAGGGGCCACACTTAAACAGTAGGAATTCATCTGCTGTCCCTTTAACTGGGAATGGATTAAATCTTCAAATCAGAAACCTTTATTATATCTATCATGAGCATACATCAATTTAGTGCACTCTGTAATGTAATTTTTATGTGGTTACTGAAATATTGTATGTTTTCTTTTAACATATACACTATAAAAATATGTAAAAAGGATGCATAAAAATTAACCCCTTATACCCGTTGTTTTAACTTCCCAAAAATTAAAATTTGCTGAAAATTTTCTCTCCCTCCGGCCATCCAAGATGTAGATAAGTTTGTTTCTTCATCAGAACAGATTTGAAGAAGGATTTGTAGAAATTTAGCTTTTAGCGTTTAGCATTGCCATAGATGGATTTGTTTACAAACTCGCAGCTTTTTACTTCACAAGACGTTAAGTGATGGATTGAAGTTGTGTGGATTACTTTTGGATTAAATTGATGCCTTTATCAGCTGTTTGGGCTCTCATTCTGACGGCACCCATTCACTGCAGAGGATCTATTGGTGAGCAAGTGATGTAATGCTAAATTTCTCCAAATCTGTTTTGATGAAGAAACAAACTCATCTACATCTTGGTTGGCCTGAGGGTGAGTACATTTTAAGCAAATTTTCATTTTTGGGTGAACTATTCCTTTAAGGGGGTTTCAACACTCACATGATTTGAGAAAACCTGAACATCGGCTGTCTAAAGCGAACTGGGTCAAAAGCACACTGATGCCAGAGTACTGCAAGTGGTCTGAGCCGTATGGATGCTGCATCACGTTTCACAACGTTACACAGGCATGGATCACATGAGCGGCTGATGGTTCTCACTGACATAGGAAGGATCAGTCTGTAGGTCAGTGTTTCTCTGTGTTGCTTTTAAGACATCCCTTGAGGTCTTGGCTGACTTTTATTGTGTGACCAAAGGCAGACTTTCCTAGAACAAAATACAAAACACTTTTCTTACCTTTCCAGAAGACTGGATACCCTTCATCATAGCAAGACACACCATGGTCCAAGCAGCCAGCAGGCACAGAGTCATCCTCCAGTTAAGTCCTCCGCTCTCAGAGATGGAATCAGAGATGTCCAGAGCCACACGATACCAGTAGTACGTAGTGGCTGAACTTTTCTCACACTCTGGTTCAACATCTACAAAATATCATGAAACTTACAATCTTGTACAGCATCATAACATAGATCAGAAAAGTTGTTCAGTACATTAAAATGTATTGTTTCTGTCTAAATGGATGCATTTAATGCAAAGTGCAAACATTAAAAAACATTAACTTAATTTTATGCATTTTAATGCAAACAATAAAAGTATAATTTCCTGTTCTTCTTTAAGTTGTCTTACATGTATTCGTTTTGTTTTTGACCAGGGGACACTCGTGCCAAGGAAGAGGCTGCTGGAAGGACTGTGAGAAGTAGAAGAGACTCCAGCCGATGATGACATTGTAGTAAAGAGCCACAAAAAAGCACACCTGCAATAAGAGGGAATGCAGTGAAATGTATGGGCTACACCATCTAGTCTTTAAATTGTTTAATTAGTTGCCTTTCCCCTGAGCAAAGACAATTTCCGACTTTGGCCATTTTTATACAGTGCACTTGAAATAATGTTTGTCCTCATGAAAGCACTGATATTCACCAAACAGCTGGCGAAGCCGATGCCACCCAGACGTGGGCTGATGTAGTTCCACACCCCAATACTGCCCCTGCGGATGCGCTGGCCCACTGCTAGCTCCAGGAAGAAGAGGGGAATCCCTATCAACACCAGCAGAATGAGGTAGGGAACCAGATACGCTCCTACAAAGAGGAGAACTTATGGTTATGGCCCTATTTATTTAGGAACCAAACTTTCACACTGGTATACAGAGGACTTGGAAGATACAGTATGTCAGATACAGTATATTCATGCCACAAGTGACAGTATGTAAATGCAATTAAAGCAATTACCCATCGTGATCAAACATTCTTCAAGGTCAATGTTGGATGATTTTTAAAGGTGTCATATATCTTACCTAAACAAACAAAATTGCTTTTATCTTGGTTTTATGCTTATTCATTCATTAGAATTAATATGTCTAATTAATTAATTAATTAATTTTTATTTATTATATATTAATATTTTGAACAAGATATATTTCTATTTCTATTTTCATTTTAATTTGTAATGATTTTAGTACTTCAAACTTGTCAAGGCAACATTTTTTAAGTAATTTTTTTATTCATCTAATATTTATATTCTATTTTATTTAAGATTTATTTCAATTAAAGACACCCATTTTTAATATTATTATTTTTAGTTAACAATAACAACAGTGGTCTAATCTTACAGTTTTTTACAAAATATGAATGAATGAGGTAACCGACTGTGATTATTTGCAAATATTTTCTTCTCTTGAATTAAACTCCGTTTCAGAGAGCCAAAGAAGGAAGAGACTGACATTTTAAAACTGTTCAAGCATTGCCAGTGGCACAGGATAGAACAATCCTTCCCAGTGCCTTATGGGGAACAACTTCAATACAATGGCATTGCTTTGAGAGCACTGTAGGGCAGCTGCTCCTTCAACATGTTGCAGTCATGTGTTTTAACACACAGAAACCTACTGAAATTCACAGACAATTGTGATGATTTTAAACATCACCATCTGTTATATTTAGAGACATCCAATTGGGAACATAAACTGAAGCAATATTTACAAAAAGGAAATGACAGGTAGTCATCAAGATGTTCTGTAAACTTCACTATATTTTATTTCAAAACATCTTGGTTTGTGCGATCTATTTCAACCAGTGTTATTTTAGCATCACTAAGATATTATAATTTTTATTAATATTTTGATATTTTTATGATATTTTTTACATTTTCTGTTTTCATTTTAAGTTTAGTTCAAATGTAAGTAATTTTGTTGTGTTTTTTAGTAGTTTTATTAGTTTTTGTTATATATGTAGGCATGTTTTTATGTGTACACATCAAGATAAACAAAATAAAAATGAGAAATGTTTCCTTGCAGCTAACTGAAATAAAACAATTTTTATATTTTATTTTATTTTATTTCAACTTTTTATTATTTTAATTTTAGTTTCAGTTTAAGTTTTAGTTAACTATAATAACCCTGCTTTGTTGGGTGCCAACCTTACAGTCTAAGCTTTGGGAAATGTCATGATACTGTATATAGGCGTAATCCAATTTCTGGAGCTTGCACCTCACCCAGGCGTTGCTTCATGATAAAAAGCTAAGCTCCATCACTGATTTCACTGTTTTAACACTAAATTTGTTTAGCAACTTTAGTGTGGACAGCAATATGGGTCTTTAGATCTTGTGCCCAATTAACTTTGAAAATAGTAGAATGTCTTTTTTAGAATGTTTTTGCATTTTGTTTAAGATTTGTAATGTAGGTCAGATTGGGGCGCTGTGGGATGCTGGTTGAAGAATTGGTGACTGCAGGTTGTGCGTAAGATGCCATCTGGCAGACGGCAAAACGTTATAGGGGTGTTTCTTTGAGGACAAAACGTGCTGCCATTGATGGCACACAGATGGTGCAGTGTTGTGGTTGCTCTGCCCTGGCAAAGACAGAGGCAGACATGGCCCACACACAGTGGCCTATTTAATCTAATTACAGATCTGCACAGCAGGGTGGCCACATTCACTTATTATAACCTGGAAAGTAAAGCATGGCAGGGTTGTGGTCAAACTCTCGTCGAGACAACAGGCCTTTGACATAAACTACTGAACAACTGTATACAGTACAAACACAGTACAGTAGTTACTACTATATGAAACCCAAATGTAAGACAGTAGCATTCCTTATAAAATGATAGCTATTACATAGGTTGCTTCTCTTCTGTGTTTCTTCCTGATTCAGAAGTCATTCACTCGCTCTGAAAGTGTCTTTTGCAAATGAAATAAGGAGAACAAAGAGAAAGACATGAGTTATCATATCTAATGTATGTCATTGCTCTCAGGGAGACCAGGGTAAGGAGCTGTACTCTGCTTTCTCTTGACATTAAACAGCTTTGTATAATCGGAGATGGGTAATATAGCCTGTGATTATCCTGCACATGCAAAACCATTCATTTCAATGCCATGCCTGCCTATTGTGGGAACTTAGATCTCTCTCTCAAACAACTAATTCTAATTTGTTTTTATTGATTGATATATTTATTGATTGTCATTTTGATACTATTCTTACTCCAATGACTTTCTATGGTTTCAAAAGAAATGACAGCTGATTAGCCGGAGAAGTTTCCAGATGTAGTGATAAACCATAACTCCATTATGGTGTATTGTTGTTTGTGTTGACTAAAAATTTGTTGCTTAGTTATATTATGAATTATGATACCCCACAATGTCAGTATTTTCTCTTAATTGTATGTTTTTTTTTTTTTTCCAAGAAAGACCTCTGGCACTGAAAATACACTGACTAGACTTGAAGGAGGAAATGCATAATGAGAACTTGAAAATGAGGTGTCAGGCATATGTCTGACTTTAGGTTGTCAGTCTTAGAAATGAAGTTCCCTTGTGTCTGAGCATGTGTCAATGAACTGAAACAGCTCACAGTTTCACTCTCAAATATTCTCCATTTCTATCTATCTATCTATCTATCTATCTATCTATCCATCTATATATGAATGGAGAATATTTTGGCGTTTTTCCACTGCGTGGTACGACTCGGCTCGGTACGGCTCAGTACGGTACAGCACGGCTCGGCTCGGTTTGCGTTTCCACTGCAGTTTAGTATCGCTTTAGAGTGGGCGGGATTATTCATATGTCATTATAGTTGCGCCGACATATATATACAGTATATATGTACTCGTCAAGGTAATTTTGAATTAATTTCATTCATCATAACCTACCGCCACCATTTTTCTGGCACAAATAGGGGAACCTCCAGACGTTGCCCAGGCCCACTGAGAAGCCCACCTGGGCAAGGATGTACTGGAGCTTGCTGCTCCAGGCGGGCCTCTCCTCCTCCTCCTCCTCTGAGCCCTCCTCAACATCCCGCTCCTTATTCTGTGGAACATCTCCTACTAGAGAGCTCTTCCTGAAAGAGTCCTCACAGTTATCTTCATTGGAGAGCAAATCTTTAACAGATTCCGTAACTTCGTCATCGTCAATTTCTCTCTTGACGGTTTTGCTGTTTTTGGGCATTTGAAAATGTCTTTTTTGGCAATGGGGAAGGGAGAGATTCTAGGAAGTCCTTTTCGGTAGGGCAGGATTAGGTCAAATGTACAAAGGCAGGCCAGAGAGTGGGATTTAGTCAATAGATAGAGAAAAGTGTGGGTTGACAAAATATTTATCTTCTCATTTTCACAATACAGGTTTCCTGTTAGATACAAAAACAAAGAACAGAAACTAGACAGGTTAATTCCCCCTGACATGATGCAGTGTGTCACTAAGTTGCATGATTTAAAAAAATAAATAAATTTCGCTAGACTCCATCCCCATATCTTCAGCTTTTTCAGAACTCCCGCCCACTAAAGACATATCAGTCGGTCAAACCCAACGCTAAGGGTGATTGACAGGCACACAGCTGTTTTTTAATTGGCTAAATAAGCGCGGTCCGCTCCCCTACTACCCTATATGGCTGAGACAAGTACAATTCCCAGAATATCTCAGGTAGTTTGTACAATTTATGCATTATGTTACCCGAAAAAAAAAAACGCTTACAGTACTTTTAATTTCATTTTTATTGTAGTTACAGAAAATGTGATGCACAACGCAAAGGAGCAACAGTATTTTCCGTGGCAGGAGGTATCACAGCTTATTCCATTTGACATTAAATGTCACTCAAGCCAACTGCACGATCATATTTCGCGTCTAAATAATTTAGCCCCTCATAAGAGCACGAGGTCGGTTCATTTACATACGAACCCAAACAGACAAGAGCGCGCCTTCTGTAGTCACGTGGCCGCGGCGCCCCAGAATAGCAGGTTTGGATGCCGGTTTCGCAATAGATAGATAGCAAAAAAGAAAATTATAGTAATTACGTTATTAAATCGATCCTTCGAGGCTCAGAAGTTCTGGTTTGTACATTGTATACGGAACCATGAGTGTACAAATGTGAATGATGCTGCGCGGCGCGCTCTCTCAGTCCCAGCTCATGTGATAAATAGATTTCTTTCAAGGCTGCACCTTTTTATAATCCAGCCTCCAGCAGAACACATTTTAGCCTCTTCGTCATTGAATTTAACCTTAAAATCTCTCTTAAAATTAACTCTTAATTTGATCAAATATTTTAAAATTCGCTCAATCAAAAAGTCATTTTTTAAAACAAGGTTATGGAATCTACATGCGCTTAGGGTGCCAAGAATATAGGCTAAAATTAATTTGTTATAAGCAAAGCCTATTGTGACTAAGTTATATGTGTAGATCTTTTTTAAATTCCGCTTATTTTAGGGAAAATGATAAGACAGTTTTATTATACTGACTGAAAATAGGCGCGCACGCTGAAAGCAATTGTTATTTACGAAAGAAATACAATATACGTTTGTAAAGAATTAAATTTTTACCCCCTTAACCCCCCGCCCAAATTTACTGTGTCACCCATGTGCGAGGTTTCATCATACGCACTGCATGTGATTGAGCAGCCGTTCTTTCATCATACCGTATGTTAAATCAGCACAATCGAATAGGAAAAAAATCATCTTACCTTACAACGAATTAACAGGAAATAAGCTTAAGTTTTGAAATCGGATGTTTCGACTTGAAGAAGGTTTATGTTTGATGGGTTGGTCATACAAGTATAGCTCATTTACAATCTGATGTAAATGTGATGCAGGAGGCGCAGATGCTCTACTGTGTCTAGTGTCTATCCGTATCGTCCGACTCACAGGAAATAGTAGAGGAAAGTGATTTGAGTCCCCTGAAGAACTGAACTAGGCGTGTCTTATGTAGGCTATTAACATATTTTAACACATCATATAATATGACAATATTACATCGCATTTTGCTTTAAATTGTGTTTATGTTCGTAAAATTATTTTGAATCTAAATCCCCCCCATCAAATGAAACAAAGTGGTACAACCCACTACGGCGCCCACAAGCTGGTTTTTAGGGGTGTACTGGTATTGTAACCTCGTGCTTGGAAATCTTACATCAGCTTTACAATAATGGCTGAAATCTCAGATAATGGCACAGGCCTACGACGTGATGGGAACACTGCAGTTTTGTCTGGATTCTTATTATGCCTTTGGTTTTGTCCTAGAACTGTATATACAACCTGTAAACTGTGTGAACGTAAAAGTTGGAATAAAGGTCTGAAACAGGATATAAATGCGCGTAAATTGCAATATTGGTGGCGCTATAAAGAAAACAAAATTGTGACTTGGTTATAATTTATGGGCAATTGGTAATAGAAATAGGTGTTTCATATCCATTACTTGGTTTACGTTCTAATCCCACATACCCCCATTTATTTTCGGTCATAATTTAAATTTAGAATTTTTGAAAAACATTTTGCAGACTAATCCTAGTATTTTTACCTGAGCTCACTGAAATTTGCTGAAAGATGATCTAGAAGTCAAAAACATGTTTGACTTTGAGATCAGCATGGCTCCCCAGACCAATAAATGCATGCACTAGGCTATTTTAAGTAAAACAAATAAATAAATAAAAGTCAGATTTTCATAAAACGCAGTATACTTATTTTAAGCAAGAACTTGAGGAAGCCTGCAAAGTTTGATGCTGTTTAGCAAAAAGGTTGCGCTATAACAGTGACATACATTGTAAATTACAGTTTTTCTGAATTGCTAAAACACTAAACCCCAATCTCTGAACCAAATTCTCACTAGCTTAAACCAATTTGTCGAATAAAGCACTCTTTCTTCTAAACCTTAAACACATTCAGGCAGTTAGGCTCTATTTGCAAATCTCATGCACTCTTTTTGCAAAACGCTAAACAAATTCTCATTCACTTAAACACTTATCTCACTGTGATGCATTTGTGCTGCAAAATGCTAAACACAAGTGGCAAAAGTTAAACACAACTAAAGCACAGTTGTCATCGTTTACACACAACGATTCAAAATTGTTCACACTTGTTTCTAATGCTGTGATCAAACCAACTGTACAAAATATGAGCCAGTTCAGAGTGCACAGGTGACTGAATTATGATACGAAAAATAGATGGAAACAATCTGAGAAGGAGAGGAGGAAGAGTACATGTAAGAAGTGGAGGAAGAGGATGAGGAGAGAAAGAGTAAGGTTTAGAGAGTGTGATCTGTCCGAGGGTTTTTTTCTCTTTGTTTAGCAAAAAAGACAACATTACTTGTGATGTGGACAAAGTCCTCAGGCCGGACTCAAGCACAAAGACATGGTTTATTTGACCTTTTTGGCCTTTGTAGTTGAACTGCAGTATTTTTGCAGTATCCAAGCGCTGAATATATACAAACATTCAGTAGCCCTACTATTCAATGTTCAGCACAATACTATTCTTGCAGTACATACAGTTGGCCTATACAATATATTCACCTTACTCAGTTGCAATTACTATACTTTTTTACAGAATTGCAAAAATTTTTACTCAATACAATATACTTTTTTTCTGTAATGTTCTGGATGCTGTGTTCTCCATTTTTCTCTGTAGTGTTTATTTTATTGACTCGTGTGTGTAATCAGAGAACACTGTTTGATTTTGAGTGCAAGTGAAAGGGTTTTGCAGTGATTGTTTGATTTTGATGGAAGAGTCAGAGGTTTCGTGAATTTGGTTTGAGTATTTGGATTTGTGATTAAGGTTTTGAGAAAATGAGTAATGGTTTAAAGAAATGTGTTTTAGCAATTCAGAAAAACTGTAAATAGATTGACTTGCAGGACTTGTTAAGTATTTATCAGAAAAATTCAGCAACTTTAGTAGTTTTGGTTTTGCCCTGTGGTAAAGAACTTTACACAAACCCCTATTGGCCTCTTTTAACTTTAAAAGCTTGTTGCTAAGATGTGTTTATTTGAACTTGTATAATCGGAAAAAAAACAAAACCAAAAAAACCAGGCAATTTCAGATTTGAGAATGTTTGCAGGTTGTGGATCAAGTGCTTGCAGAAGATTTGTTTCTTAAGGCATTTCTTAAAGATTTTTAGTGGCTCCTACATTGAGGAACAGTTAGTGTGAAGGTTCTGGAAATTGACTCTGTTAATGGGAAAATATGTAAATAATTTTAAAGGGGTCATATGATGCTGCTAAAAAGAACATTATTTGGTGTATTTGGTGTAATGAAATGTAATAAAGCGCTTTCTTGTTCCCAGTTGGCTAATGGCTGTTTGTGACATGTGGTTGTCCTGATAGCTGGAGGTGATATTAATGTCAGATGTTCCTGGAACTTTAGTGTGACATTGCATTACACTCAGCACATTGTGATGAGCCAGAGGAGCAGTTTCCATTGGTGATAAGGTTTAATCCATGACATAGTTAGCTGAAACATAAAACTAACAATGCTGCAGACATCTCATCTCAGTATAACTAAATCTAAAATATTGAAATATCACTGCGTAGGAATCATGCTTTATACATACATTCATTATACATCTCCCAGTGGCTCCTGTCGGGGCATTATTTTGAGAATGTTTCCAGCATGTGATGATAACAAACACACACCAGTGAGTCACAGATGGCAGGTTGTTACTGTTACCTAACTGTTAAATAGTTAATGTCCTAACTACGCCATGAATTAAGTAACACAATGCTTTGCTGCTGTCACAAGTTTTGCTCTATTCATTTTTTACACCAATACCAGATGGTAAATTTGTTGGTTGATGTGGTTACTTGTGGAGCAATTAAAATACAATATTTTGAGTGGAAGAGTTTAATTAATTAGCATTGTATCGTTATGATAATTAATAGCATTCAGCTCTAGATTTGTTTAACAAAGTGACACTGTGCAATAACATACCTGAAATAACTCAAGTTTGATGAGTGCTCATTTGACAGAAATAAGTGATAATTACTATATATCTGAACAACATAATGTAATATCCATTTGATTTGATTTTAAATAAATATGCATCTGAATTAAAAAAAAATTAATAGTCCTGGACTAAATGAGTGTCTAGCAATCACAAGACCATAGGAGGCTTTTTTATAGTCTGACACTTTTCAGATAGCATTGCTGAAGCCCACCCATGCTGTAGTTGCCTTTATCCTGATTACAAAAAGGTGGATTATACTCTTTTCCATCTGTTTTTTCTATCTCCCTTTATCTTTATCTCCCTCTGTCCGGTACCTTTTTGTCATATCTTAACTGTCCATGTTCTAAGATAATGGAATTAATGTGGGAATTGGAGAGGACAGCGGTGCCTTCACAAGCTCTTGGAGATGTTTGACAATTCAATTCAATTCAATTCAATTCAAGTTTATTTGTATAGCGCTTTTCACGACACAAATCGTTGCAAAGCAACTTTACAGCAAATTAAGTTTCTGTTTAATGTACATATGGCAGAAATGTACGGAAAAATCAATTAAAGACGTAATCAAACAGATGATGAACACTATTAACAGCAATTATTATTTGATGCAATCAAACTTATAGCAAAATGTGGTAGTTCTGTAAGTTGTTTCAGGGTTGGCATCATCTGAGGTCCTCTGAGGGGTTGGCATCATCTCTTCTCAGGTGTTCTGGATCCAGACTGAAGCTTGTGTAAATCCTAGTACATCCCGTGGCAAAAACAGAGAAACAAATAGACATAATTAGCATAACTGCTGTTCCAACCAAGCAAAATGTATTTGTTTAACCCACACTAAAGAATAATAATGTGCATTTGATCAGATAATCCTAAGTGCACACATACAGCAGTGAACACACACACCCCTG
The DNA here is from genome assembly GCF_001515605.1 of Sinocyclocheilus anshuiensis. Taxonomy (NCBI): domain Eukaryota; kingdom Metazoa; phylum Chordata; class Actinopteri; order Cypriniformes; family Cyprinidae; genus Sinocyclocheilus; species Sinocyclocheilus anshuiensis. The sequence goes on from NW_015555715.1 coordinate 618,450, forward strand.
GAGCAGTGGGCAGCCATATATGCTGCAGCGCCCAGGGAGCAGTTGGGGGTTCGATGCCTTGCTCAAGGGCACCTCAGTCATGGTATTGAAGGTGGAAGAAGAGCGCTGTACATTCAGAATCGATGAATAACATTTGCAACACATCCTCACGGTACAACTTTTTACTAGCCATTTGCCGATTTTCTCTCACAAATCTTACAATTTACTCGCACGCTATGAACTTGCTTATAACAGTAGCTTAGTGGAGTAGACTCATTTAGACCAATGTAATCATTTGGTTTTAGCCAATGAGGGGATTAATTTCAGTGTGGTCCTAAAGTCTTCTTTCTCAAGAAAATTGGCCTGTGTCATTGGGTTCAATTTAGTCATGGAATAATCAGAGGGTTGGAAATGAAACTGGAAGAAAATGCAGAAATACCACAGACAAAAAGATTTTATATCAATAGGTTTACTTTGAAAACTGGAATATTCACATAAGAAATGGAACATGGAAATTGTAGTGACAAGGTTAGGGCACATGTGCAAACCTTTTGTTTAACATATAGAATTAGAAATTCCTACAAACAAGAATCAGAATCAGAATCAGAATGAGCTTTATTGCCAGGTATGTTTACACATACGAGGAATTTGTTTTCGTGACAGAAGCTTCCACAGTGCAACAGAATGACAGTGACAGAACAAAAA
>NW_015555715.1:619257-647810 GCF_001515605.1 Sinocyclocheilus anshuiensis
GTTGTGCTGGTTAGACCCTGCTCCGGAGTAGGAGCTAATTTGGTTCTCGAAAAAGGCAGTCCGGTACTAAAATCGCTCCCAGTTCCGGCGGTGCGAAAACGCCAAAAAGTGGGTAGTTCCACAATTAGTTCTGGTACTATGAAAAGGTTCCTGCGGTGCGAAAGGCCCTAATGTCCTTCAGGTGGGCCAGAACCAGTTTTTTAAATAACTTCATGACGACAGACGTTAGAGCCACAGGCCTGTAGTCATTTAGTCCTGTAATTTTGGATTTATTTGGGATGGGGATGATGGTGGAGCGTTTGAAGCATGAAGGGACTTCGCACAGCTCCAGTGATCTGTTGAAGATCTGTGTGAAGATGGGGGCCAGCTGGTCAGCACATGATTTCAGACAGGCTGGTGTCACACAATCTGGGCCTGGTGCTTTTTTCCTTTTCTGCTTCCGAAAGACCTGGCGCACCTCGTCTTCACTGATTTGAAGTGCAGATGTGGGGGAGAGGGGGGTTGCAGGAGGTGTTAATGGTGTTTTTTCAAACCTGCAGTAGAACTCGTTCAGATCGTCTGCCAGTTGTTGATTCTCCACAGTGCTGGGGGATGGTGTCTTGTAGTTGGTGATCTCTTTCAGACCTTTCCACACTGATGCTGAGTCGCTGGAAGTGAACTGAGTCCTTAGTTTTTCAGAATAATTCCTCTTTGCCACTCTGATCTCCTTTGAATATTAGTCATTCAAAATAAGTAGGTGTTAATGTGAACAAAAAGTAGTTATTACATGTAATTATCTCAAGATTGAGCAGTATCAATAGCCACAATGTCTCTTTTTTAAGATCCTGTTGTAACAAACTAGAGAGTTGAGATCAATAAATGCCATGTCTAACTCTTCACCAGTAATTTTATGTAGTTTATAATAGTAACCCAAGAATCCACAGTCAGATAGCAGAGCCAAAGCCACCTTTTATTCAACGAGTTTTCTCTTTCCCTCTCACCCACTCTGAAAGAATGAATGGAAACAATCAGCTTGAAGAGCAGTGGCCAGATAATGGCAACAGACCAGTAACAGAAAACCCTTTACAGTATAAACACAGGGACACTATCCAAACTTGAGCTCTGTTCAGAGCTGAGCAGGTTTTGACTGGCCTAATCTGCAGTGTAAATCTGCAGCACTGCCTGTCTAGTCTCTGTCTGGGTTCCATGCTCTCAAACAAAAGCTCCGGACACCTTGCCCACTAACAAAGGGGTCGATGCCACTCTCCGATAATTGAAGCGGACAAGGCTTGCTGATGGGGCCTTTTTGAGCAATTGAACTTGGTAAATGCTTCTTCGGGATCTGATGAAACACGGACAGTTGGTTTGACTTCAAAAGCAGACTCCAGCAGGCACTGAGAGGAACTGAAGATCAAAAATGGTCTCATATCCAGGGAATAAAAGATGTAGTTGAATACTTTGGATTAAAAAGACTGCATGCCAAATGAATAAATGTAAATAAACAACACATTCTGTCATGACTTTTTGTGAGTGAGTGAAGTGACATGTGGCCAAGTATGGTGACCCATACTCGGAATTAGTGCTCTGCATTTATCCCATCCAAAGTGCACACACACACCGTGAACACACACCCAGAGCAGTGGGCAGCCATTTTTTTGCTGTGGCGCCCGGGGAGCAGTTGGGGGTTCGGTGCCTTGCTCAAGGGCACCTCAGTCGTGGTATTGAAGGTGGAAAAGAGCGCTGTACAAGCCCTGCCGGTACGAGACTCGAACCCCGCAACCTTTTGGGTTACGAGTCCAACTCTCTAACCAGTAGGTCACGACTTGCAGTGAGAAGCTTGCCAATAGACCTTATCAATAAAAGTACAAAACATCAACAGCAGTCTAGCCCAAATAAATGACAGAATACTTACTGTGTTTTGTTGAGAGAAGAGAAATTATTCTACTATAGCCTAGTGCATCAAATTATTAATGTCAGCCTCCTTTTGAAATCCGTTTGTGCCTGATGTATGGTGATACTGTTCAAATAGTTGCTAACCACAAAATACTATTTTTCAATTTAATGACTGGTCTTGTTTCATGTAGCCTAGTTTGTTCTAATGCAGCACACGCCACCGACTGCTTTTAATTACCTATGTTGCCACTGGGGGGCGACAAATATAAAAAGAATGTGCTGGAAATAACTTCCCAGATAATAATTCAAACAGTTATGATTCAGTAAAAGCAAACAAATTAACAAAACTGTTTTTTTTTTTTTTTACAGGTTTTAAAATGTCTGTTGACATATTTTGTTTACGATTTTTCATTTAGTTCTGTACATGTATGTATGTATGCATGTATGTATTTATTTACATTAAAAATGCAATCGTAAATTGATTTAAAAATTTGAAAGACGTGCATCCCGCAAATATTTAACCTGGCGCAGCACAAGGGTTCTTCAGGGTTTGTCCCTCGCGGCACTCTATAGCTTTTGTTTCCATAGCAACTACGGTGGACGCGAATGTACAAACATGAGGTGAACAGAGAAGAAGGACGAAAAGTGTTTGTTAAATACTTATGAGATGCTCTGTCGCCATCATTAGTATTTTTATACCGTTGCAATGACACCGATATAGTTTACTTCAGCTGCAAATGTATGCCTCTATTGTTGCTTCGCTCACAAATACCCATCGTTTTCCCAGGGCGTTGGTAGATTTGTTCCCGGATTTATAATGATGGATGACATCGAACAGGCAATAGATGAGGAGCTGATGAAATTAAACCTACATCCTTCTGAAAATGACTCCGAATCAGACGACGACAACTTCACTGTTTTGGATGGAAATGTAAGTGGCAATTTTATTTATTTGTTATTAATTTCTTAAACATCCTCCTATTTTAAATTAAGTCGACTTTTCAACATTTTATTTCAACCCACTTTATTATGAAAGCTTTATATGTAAAACCAGCGTTTCTTGAATTTCTTGAATCTTGAATGGTGAAGAAAAATGAGCTAAAACAAACAATATTTGCATTGAATTTGATAATCTATCCCACTTTTATGACAATGTGATGACATTTATAATTCAAGTAGTTCATCCAAAAATAAATAAATAAGTTCAAATGTATGCTTACTTAACACCAGTCTGTACATCATTAACAATCACCTCTTTTTTCACAAAAGCTGCATTCAGAAAATGAGCTGCCTGACTCAGTATTCACATATGTTGAAGCTTCAAGAAATCGAATGAATACCTTTGAACAATTAATCCTTGAAGATGTTGAAGAAAAGGGTAAGAAAGCATTTTTAAAATAGAACTGATTGAAAGTCTTAATTAAAATGACCTAATATGTTTATTAGAGGCATTGCATTTTGCTCATAGACTTCTCAAGCCAGAACCTGTCTCACCTTAATCACAATGAACCAGCTTCAGATTTCATACACGACCCCATGAAGTGGAAAGAGCGAGTGAGTCATGGTTATTTGTTTGCGGTTAAATGGAAATGGTATTCCATCTGAGGCATAACAGAGGAAAGGAGAAGTGTCTGTTTTGTCCTTAACTTAACCTTTAATTCAGTTTGTCCATCATAGTAGCAAATTATCTGTTATGTTACCTGTTTGATTTGTGTTCAGTCAATATGAATTTAGACTTTGGATTCTCCCTTAAATTACAGGCTGTAAATTACCCTTATTTACCCTCAGACATGCAGCATAGTCCTCAAATGGTGTTTTTTTTTTGTCAGGTTATCTCTGAATTAGTGAAACAAGTTGGACATCTAAATGACATTGAGCCACAGAATGCCCAGTGGGAGATTCCAAATATGTCAGGCATGGAAGGTATATTTTCTGTAATGATGTGTTTAGATGGACCTGCATTTTAAGTTTATTAACGCTAGTAAAAACATTAAATATGCAAAAAATACCATAAAAATGAATTCTGCAATAGTTTTGCATAGATTGCTTATTATATTCACAGAATTAAACATTTACTCTGTTTTTAGATGATATATGCCCTGAGAGTGAACTGCAACTTAGTCTTGAGTGGAGAGAATTAGAGAAAAGACTGAGAGAGGAAGAAGAGCAGAAATTAGCAGCACAGGAGGTAGAAAGAGAGCTGCATCAGAACTCAGAAAGAGAAGAAGAAGAGAGGAGGAGGAGAGGACTGATGAAGTTTCAGGAGGAGCTGAAGAAGATAGAGGAGGCCACTTGGGTAAGACTGTCTTTAACACTTAAAAAAAAAAAAATAAATAAATAAAAAAAAAAATATATATATATATATATATTTTTTTTTTATTTTTTTTCCATAAATGTATCTAAAGAGTGAAAAATTTAAGGGGGTCTGAATACTTTCCGTACCCACTGTATATATATATATTTTAAATTAGAAGAAAAGATGATTGAATAACAAAATCGAAATTCATAACAGTTTCAAAATGTTGGAGGGAAAAACGAAGTTCACCACACAGAAGATCTTCAAATGGAGCTGGATAAACAGCAGGTGACTTTAAATATGCATACGATTGTTGAGGATGTGCTTTTATTACATGTGGCAAAAGTATAAAAAAAAAATAAAAATCTATATAAAAATAAATATTTGTATAAAAGTAAATATTTGTCAATATATGAACTGAGTTGGTATATTATGTAAAAAAACATTTAAACATACAAAAATGAGACAATTTGTTGAATGTACAATGTAAGAAATAGTTTTTGTTTAATGTTGTAAATAAAACAAAGATTACTGGAGTATGTTTTACAAGAAAATACTGTTTTCAGTCAGTAATTAACTCAGTCAGTAATTAATTACTAGCAATTTCTGAGTGAAAATTGTTATCCTACACCAGTAAAGTAAATTCTACGCCATTTTTTCCCCTGTGCATATATGTGTAAATAATTTATATGCAAGTATAAATGAAATTATTATATTAAAAAAAGTGAAATTTGATTTTAACCAATGAAAGGTGTACCAATCAAAGTTTTTTGGTTAATTTCAGAACTTAATAAGGAAACTTGAGGAGCAGATGGAGGAGGAGAAACAGGCTTTTGAGAAGGCTCAGGAGGAGGAGAGAAGGAGAACCCAGAAACGTCATTGCATTGCAGCAACAAAGATTCAAGCTGCTTTTAGAGGAACATTAGTGCGCCGCTGGAGCAAAACAGAGCTTAGGAGAAAGAAAGAAGAAGAGAGGAGACATGAGGAGGAGAAGAGGGAATGGGAGAAGATGAAGAAGGAGAGAGAAGAGGAGAGAGAGAGGATCGAGGAAGAAGAGTGCGCTCAGAGGGAGGAGATGGAGAGACGCAGAGCAGATTATGAAAGAGCTAAAGAACAAGAGCGCTACCGTCTGGAGATGGCGCAAAGACTTGAACAGCAGAAGAGGAAAGAGGAGGAAGATGAGAAAAAAAAGAAAATGCAGAAGAAGGAAAAGCAGAGCAACATTACAAGTGTAAAAGATGATTGCAGAAGACAGGAGGAGGATGTAGACAAGAAGAATAAAGAAAAGGAAAGAAAGAAAGTGGAAAGGAGTAGTCAGGTGAAGGATGAATGTAAAAGAGAGGAGGAAAGAGGGGAAAATGAGAACCTAGACAATGAGGTAAATGTGAGAAAAATAGAAGCTAATAATGAAAGAATAAGGCACGGGAAGAAAATGGAAAACACATTGGCGGATGACAGGAATACGATGAAAAAACAGGACAAAACTAAAAGCATAAATACAGAAGACACAGAAAGTTTAGATGATACAGGACCACAAACAAAAAGTGATGAAGACAGAATAAAGAGCCATAAAGAAGAAAAAACATTTGAAACCAGTGGAGAGCTTGACTCGCAGGTAAATCGCTCACAGTCAAGAAAAAGCCTTAAAGTTACCAAAACCACTACAGAGTCCCACGTAAATGTACATCAAGGTCTCTCCAGTGACCTTGGTATTAGTCCAGTGGGTTCCTCAAGTGTTGCAGATCATCTAAGTGTTAAAGCAGTTGTTAAAACAGACTTGGCTGTACAAGTTTCTGATTTGGCTGTTGTAGCACCTGAGATGGACACTAGGGGGCATCAAAATACTACAGCTATTGAGCTTGAGGACCATAAACCAAAAAGCCAAGAATCAATTTCAATATGTCTGCCTGACAGCACAGAACAGAAGCGACTGGCCTGGATGATGAACTGCACTCCCTGGTCCAAACTATCATTGCAGAATAAAAGGAAGTGGTCTTCTGCACAGCAGCAGACCCAAAAAAGAGGCCCAAGAAAAAGAAGAGTCCCCAGTTTACCCCCTCTGTCTGTGGACACTATTCTCAAAACAGGAGCTTGGAGCTCTCTCAAACAGGTAGAAATTAAACTTGAAAGCCCGTTTCTTGGCTGTGACATGTGTCTTATATGTTTATGCTGACTTTATAGTAATTGTGCTGTAAAAAATCAGGTTACAACAGTTACATTGGAAGACCTGCCAGGCTGTAGCCTGTCCACACTGTCCGAGTGTAACAAACTGCAGACTTTGACCCTTAGACGTTGCGGCCTCACAACCTTGGATGGATTGAACCAGTGCACTCAGATCAGATGTATTGATGTACAAGTAAGAAAGAGCAAACTGTCCAGTGGAGTCTGCATTATTTTCAAACTTTCTAGTAAAATGATCACTCATTCATTCTATAATAGTAGTGTATACTGTAAACATTTTAGATGAAAAAAAATTGTTTTTGAAAGAAGTCTCTTATACTCACCAAGGCTGCATTTGTTTTGATCAAAATGTTTTCCATTTTTATATATATTGTTAAATATAATATATTCCTGTAATGGCAAAGCTGAATTTTCAGCAGCCTTTACTCCAATCTTCAGTGCCACATGATTCTTCAGAAATCTTTTTTATACACTGATTTGGTGCTTAAGAAACATTTCTTCTTATTATCAGTGTTGAAAACTTAATATTTTTGTGGAAACTGATACATTTTTTCAGGATTCTTTGATGAATAGAAAGTTCAAAAGAGCAGCATTTATTTAAAATATAAATAATTTGTAACATTATGAAAGTCTGCACATTCACTTTTGATCAATTGAATGCATCCTTGCTAAATAAAAGTATCAATTTTTTAAAGAAAAATCTTACCGACCGTAGACTTTTGATCTGTAGTGTATATACATCATTGTTTCTCACATTAAGGAGAACTCCATTACGTATGTGAATTGTGGAGGTCTGGCCAACCTTCAGGTCCTCCTGCTGGGCAGGAACCAACTGATGTCCATCCATGGTCTTGATGGAGCCGAAAATCTGCAAATTCTACAGCTCTCACACAACAACATCTCTCGCATCAGTGAGTATCTTCACTAGAAGTGTTTATTAACTCTGTTGTATGTATTTTTCATTGAAAGCACTCAAGAAAGAGATGCTGATGTTGGTCAGTTGAAGATATCTAGATCTTATGTGTGACACAGAAGTAGTATTTAATTAATGCTTAGCATTGTCATTGTCCAGTAGAGGGCACCATTGTTCCAGTTTGTTGTCTTCAAATGGCCTTTTGCCCTCACTCTTGCCTTAAAATGTCTTAATGTGTCTCATTTCTAAGAAAATGGCCTCATATTGAATAAATATGAATAAATGTATCATAAAGAATAGGATAAAGGCAGTTTAAAGGTATTTGCTGTCAGTGTCCTGCCAGTGCTGCCTTTTTATATTAGATTATCCTTTGGCTGGTATTAGATATTGTCACCATGGCTTAGAATTATCCTCATACACTCCTTCTACACCAGCATTGACTAAATTATATATCTTTGCTTTCTTAGGTGGTTTAGGACCCTTGAAAATGCTTCTGCGATTATCAGTGGACCATAACCAGCTGCTCAGCACAAGAGGTTTGAATGAAATTTATACCCTTCTCCATCTGGACTGTTCATACAACCACCTAAGCCACGTTGAGGGTTTGGAGAATTGTGCTCTGCTTAACAGACTGGACCTCAGAGGAAACAGTCTGACTGAGGTAAATCTTACACAACCAAAGAAACAAACAAGTTAAAAGATGAGATCATGACTTATCATGTTCAGCAGCAATCTCAAGATCATAATGAATAATCACAATTTTCCATTACTTTGATGTTTTGTCAGTATTTTGTTTTATGTTCTTATTCTATTAGAACTAGCCCAATTAGCCCAGCTGAAATCAAAGATGTTTCACCACTTTTTTATTTATTTATTTAGGAACATATTCCCAGTGTCCAGGAAATGCGTAACTTGACAGTGTTCATTACATGATACCCATATTTAAAAAAAAAAAAGCTCATCTGTTAGTCTGCAATCCTGGCCTGCCATTAGTTTAATTGAATTATTGCTATTACATTTGGATATTAGTCATGTTTGTGATAAGGCATGAGTTTCCACCCATTTCAGCTCGTAGGACATTCATGGTTGGAACAGAAGGAATTACTTTCTGTGTGATCACCTGGTCAAGGGAATTGTTGTTGTTTTTTGTTTCCGGCCTATGGTATAGCTGCCTGTCCTGCAGAACCATGTTCTTCTGAGGGACCTTTACCTGGATGACAATCTTATATCTTCTGTTCATGATCTGGAATCCTATTGGCTGCCTTTGCTCCAAAACCTCTCTGTGGCCCATAACAGGTAGGCCTCAATGGAGAATGGCTATGTCTTAAAACCTAGTGAGCTGCCTACCTAGGGCATCATACTGTAGGTTTTGAGTCTCTTCCAATTCTTTTTTTTTTAACTTAACACTGTCTTACAGTTAAATTCTACTTAAAGGTAAAGTCATTGATTTATTTAAATAAAGTACGTTCTTATGTAAAATGTAATATAAAACTTATAACTACACAGTGCTAATATGTTTTATTGTTTAAAATGAGGCTTCACTTTCCCCTCAGTGTAACTCATTTAATTCCACTCTTGGATTTGGTGTCTCTGAGGACATTGGATGCCAGTCACAACTGTCTGTTAGGTGAGCTTATGGGGTGGGGTGGGTTGACTCGACTGTGATTTTTTTTTTTTTGCTTGTTTTCGGCTGCTTGAATATGCTTGAATATTTATTCTTGAATATGGTTGATAAACTTTGTGACAAACAAACAATTCTTTCAAATTCTTCTCATATCTCCATAACTCATATCATTTATCCTTAAAGGGATAGTTCATTCAAAAATACATTTCAGTAATTTACTCCCCTGTATAACCGGTATGCTGTTATTTTTTTCCAATTTTCCAATTTTTTCCAATCCCATTTTCTTTTCATCACACATAACTATTATTAAACTTCAGACGACTTAGAATATAGTGCAAGTCAAATAGACTCTATATATTGTTGTTATATGCAAGAGAGCTGCATAGATTCTGCATGTCATTTTTTGTGTTCCACTGAAAAAATATAAACAACCAAGTTTTGAATGACACGAATGAAATAAGTCAATAATGACATAATTTTAATTTTTTTAGTGAACTGTTCCTTTAAGTACCATTGAGAATAACATTTTTGTGTATACTAATTCATAGAAATATTTAATCATAGTATTTGAGTGTCTTCAAATTAAGCCCAGAATGGCTAACATTTGGATAACATTCAAATGCGTAAACGGCAAAGTGTCTCTAAGTGTCTCTTTTCTGACTCTCTTTTAGATTTGCAGAACGTTTGTTTGAATCTTCAGGAATGCACCAGTCTTCAAGAACTTAACCTGACTGGTAACCCACTAGGGCAGGAAAGCAACTGGTGGTAGGTGTGACCCAAGGACCCAGTTTAGGGCCGTTTACATTAGGAGCGACACTTAGGTTTGTTATTTTCTCAGTTTCTTATTGGCACTTGCAACTACTAAGCTAAATTCTGGAGTATATTTGTTGTTGATAGCGAATATTAGTATATAAAGGAAATGTGGTTCATCCTTTTATAATGGAGAGATTTATCTTGGATTGGGCAGAAGCTGTTATGTGTACATTCCAGCAAAATTCACTAAGCATTTCATAATTGTCAGAGAATGTGAAACTAATGTGAGCGGGGACATTGGCTGGAAGTGCACCAGGCATTTAAAGTAGAATAAACATTCTTCTTTACCGCTGAGCTTCCGGCTCATATCACTGCACCAGCCATTGTATCTGTGTCCGCTATTGGATTACCCAGTGACATCTGTACGCACGTGGATTTAAGTGCTCGTAATTCTGAAAATATTTGCTCAGTGGGGGAATATTTTTTAAGCATATGTGCTCTTAAAGTGTCAGTGTTTTTAATGAGCAAATTATATGTTCTTATGTGGTAGAAAAAATGTGTGAGAGACAGAATAGGAAGATCAGTTAAGTATAGAAGCATGTTGGATTTCTCAAGAAGCAATCCAGCTCATTCAGTCAAAATGGGAAAAAAAAATAACATCATACATACCAAAGAGATTTGTTGACTGTCATGAGTTTATAGCTCAGAAGACCTAAAAACTTTAATGTTGGCAACACATTTATTTTCCTGACAGAAAGTTCTTACTAAATTGACTTATAAAATTGAATATGATGTGATATTTTCTAGCCGTTTATTTTGTTAGTTATTTTTTTAAACTTTATTTTCCACATTTTGCATGTGGCTTCCAAGGAGAAGTCTGAGATGAAATATTTCTGTTGTGTCTTTACATCTGTTTAATTCTGTAATGACGGATAGGAAGTTCACTCGAGTTAGGCTCAGTATTCCGCTGAACTTTGTCTAACCCTCAATGCCAACAACGGAATTAGACCCAGTGTTTTTCTCGCTCTCCGCTGGCGCTTTCATCCCTGTCCAGTGATAACACAGCCTAAATTAAAGCACCGAAGGATATTTCAAAGAAGTACAAAGTGCACGAGCGTTCAGAGTCTGGGAGAGCAGACTTTAGCTAGATTAATCAAACTCCTATAAGTTTCTTTGTTTACAGGGAAGTTTTCATGAGTGATGAATAGAGTCAGTTTTTTGGTAGCGATAGGAACCTGGCGGCTGGAGACAACATGGCCAAAAAGTGTATCACATGACAATGCCTGCTTGCTTTTAGAGATGTTTTGGCTTTTAGAGATCCTCTTTGATTCTCTTTTATGGAAATATCAGCTTGGATAGAATTTGCCAACACTTCATTTTATTTACCATCAAGTGTATCTTTTATAATTAACTGAATATTAATGTACCACATCTGAAAAAATATTTTTGAAAAAATATTTTACTGTCTTTAAATTAAAAAATAATAACAAAGAAAATTTAGTATATAAGTTTAGTATATGTTATATTTTTTTCTTAAATATTTTATATCAGTAAAAGTATTCATTATGATGCAAAAACAGATAAAAAAGCTACAATTTATTTGAAAAATAATTATAAATGAGCAAAAAATAATAATTGATAAAATAAAATAAGTGACTACAATAACTATTAATTAATGTCATTGTTACTGAATATATCACTCATTAATCAACCCTTGGTTCTTTAATTTTACTTCTCTCAGCAGGGTTCAGCAAAGACTAGGCTACACCTGTGTTTTCTCATACGCTTTTGCAAATTAAAACACAGACCCAAAAAAACAATATGGGCTCACTTGCATGGCTGTCACATCTCTGGAATCAGGCCAGCAAACCCTTTTTCACTTCTAATCTAACCCGAGTGTCATCATTGAGAAAGGCAGACTCTGACTAAACCTCTTAGTCAATGCACAGACGCTCTGTTGATTCTCTTGGGTCTAGAATGTCAAACTCATTAAACATTTTATCCCCATTTCCTAACTGATTTCATCTGCTCAATGTAAATATTCTCCAATAGAAAGCCCATGGAGACTGAGACAGGGAGGGGCTGGAACTAAAGTTTACCTGTTACTTTTTTATGATTGCAGTGGACAGTCAATGCGGTAACCTTACATATGGCTCAGAACTGCTAATTGTTTCACAAAAGAAGCTATTTAAAGTATAATTATTAAAAATAAACTGATTGCCCCCCCCACCCCTTTTTGCCTCTTTATGTTTAATCTAGATTCTTTTTATACATAAACCTCAAGTTATTATTATTTTTTTTTTGCAATTATAACCCTTTGCCTTAATACTTTAGCTTTAAAGCTTTAGCTTTGTTATACACACTAAAATAAACAGTCACTAACAATTAAACCAGTCGTTTCAAAAAGCTTTGAGCACATTGTGTGGTCGATTCACTTTACATTTTCACCAGGTAAATCTCTTAAATGCCTGTTTTCCCTCAGGTCCTTGCTTTTGGAGACAGTGCCTGGCTTGATTAAGTTGAATAATGAGCAGACTACTGCTGCTGCAGCGCCCTGTAAATGTCCGGAACAGCAGTGGAGTTTCCAGGCCCTCTGTCAAGCACAGCAAGAGCACCGAGATTCACTTCTCCAGCAGCACAAGATGGAGATCAGGTAGACAAGCAGTTTCAATTTTTCTCAGAATTATTAATATAGATCCAATTGGTCAAAATGTAAATCCTGTAGTATATTATGCAAAATGCATGTAATATTTAATTCATAGTTATAGTCAGTTATTATAGTTATAATATAGTTTAATTATATCTTAATAATAGGTAAATGAAAACAATTCATAATTTATGCAGAGGGTCTTTGCAAGGAATCTGAAAAATCCAGGCCCTGAAAAATATAAATATTTAATAAATATATAATTGTAATTAATTATTATTATAATAAATAAATATTTTTGTAAAATTATTTAAAGAATAAACAATCTTTTATATATGGTATGGCAGATAAAATTTAAACTGAGCATTTAAGCCTAATTATTATTATTTTTTTAAATGTTGGTATGTAGAAATCTATAATTAGTTCTTTGAGCCTATTCATGCTGAAAATCAAAAAATATTATATATCCACTTCTTTAAATACAAAAGCCCCCTCAGACACTGCTGCAGACCACCAGCAAATAAAGCAGAACACTCACCATGTTTCATGAAATGATTGGCAGATGTCTGTGTGTCCTGTGGTTCAAACTGAGGTCTCTTATGGTTTGGAGGACTTTAGAGATACCCCCCTAACCCTTCCGCCGCGTGTTCTGCACAAAGGGTCTTTTGCACACCCGTGGGGACCGCTGCAGCCGTTTAACATCTGACCTGACCCAGTGTCAGTCCCCAGCTTTGGCAAGGTGAAGACTCTGCCGTCTGACCGCCATACAACGGTAAACCAAAGCCTGTGTTGATTAGAGTGACAGACCGAACTGAGGGACTCATTTATTGTCATCAAACCATGGCAATAAAATGGAATTTATGCCACTGAATCATAAATAGGCATGTTGTGTTACTGCAAAAGCTGCATTGGTTCTTCAAACAATCTAAAAAAAGAAACTCATTCCCGGTTTTTCTCTGAGGTAATTTCAGATGGCAGTAAGTAGGGGACCTTTGTAAGGTCTAGGATTGTATTTATTTGCCTTGGCACACTTTTTACAACTTGTAATAATGTTTGGCTTTCAGAATGTTCATTGCTGGCTGTATATGCAATTTGACATTAATTTCTTTTAATGAGGTAATCAAATGAGCCATTTTGTTATAAATCTCTGTCCTTGCACCGGATTTCAACATGTTTCGACAGTAGTTTTGTTTCCCAGTACAAATGTACATTGCGTTTGACTCTTGCAAGGCTCTTTTTATGACTCTATTCTGGACTGAAGTGTGTGTTGGAGGGGTGCGGATGCACCCTTAACCGTGTCAGAGGATTAGAATAGCAGGGACTCTAGTGACAGAGCTGGTTTCTGATGTTGACAGCAGAGACAGGCTCAAGGGTCAGGGGCAGGAGGGGCCGAACTAGCCACGGCTAATAGAGTAATTAGAGTGGTATTGAGACACCTTTGTAGAGACTTCCTGAAAAACTTCATTATATGTCAGTTTTACATCGCGCGAGAAATTTTCTGATTTCTATTTTCTGCTAGTTTAAATCCTCCTCAAGAAGACTTTACAATAAGGTTCCATTTATTAACATTAGTTAAGTGCATTAGTTAACATGATCTAGCAATGGAAAATAATTAATCAAGCTTTTATTAATCTAAGTTAAATGTTAATTATAACATTTACTAATACAATATTAAAATCCTTATTAAAATGTGTTAATATATAGTGGAACTGATCTAACATGAACTACTAATGAACACTACTTTTATTAATTAACATTAAGATTAATAAATACTGTAACAAATGTATTGCTTATTGTTAGTTAATGTTAGTTAATGCTTTAATGTGACCTTTTTGTAAAGTGTTACCAAGATTCTAATGAGTCATTCACACATGTGCAATTTTACATTTAAAAAAATGCGAGACGCAGGTCATTGGAATGAAAAAGAAAATGCATGCTCTAGAGATGCGTTTTTTGTGAAGTTCTTTTAACTTGAGCGCCAAACATGTCTGTCCAGCGCGTGTTTACATAGAAAGTTTACAAGCAGTGAAGTGGAATGCAAAAATGCATTTTGTGTGAAAGGCTCCTAATATATGACATTTGTACTTTTCCCCTGCATTTTTCACACAGTTCTGCGCCCTCACAACATGACGTCCAGATTCTTGCCATTGGTAACCAGACAGACCTGTTCAGATTGGCGGTGGACCAGCGCTACGCCCATGAATACGGCGACAGCTGTGTCACAGAAGATTCTACACTGGCGGCAGCTGCTAACAGTAGTTCATGTGGTTATTCTGAAGCATCTTTATTACAGGGACAAAGTCCAAAGAAGCAACTTCAGCATACAGCAGATTGGCAGAAACACAATCCACCAAAGACTCAACTTTCTCCGGCTGACCTTGAGCTACGATCT
Organism: Sinocyclocheilus anshuiensis; assembly: GCF_001515605.1. Taxonomy (NCBI): domain Eukaryota; kingdom Metazoa; phylum Chordata; class Actinopteri; order Cypriniformes; family Cyprinidae; genus Sinocyclocheilus; species Sinocyclocheilus anshuiensis. The sequence continues at coordinate 633,936 of NW_015555715.1, forward strand.
GCTTACTGCATGCAGACACAAAGTGAGAAGGAACCTGTACAGGCACTGAACCTCAAAATGTATGACTCTCACACACAATATTTCTCTTAATTTTACAGCATTTAATTTCTGTTTGTAGCAAGTATCTTCCATTTTTTTCAAGGTACATTTCATTTTAGCTAAAGGTAATCAAAATAAATAATTCGGATGATATTGGACCCCTGCTGGGTCTCTCTCCAGATGTTTTAATGCAGATGAATCATCTGAGGCTTGAGTTCAGCGACATTCACTTAGTCTCTCGTGACCTTGGTGAGTCATCAGATAAAATTGTCTTCTCCGCTATCACTCAGAGCGGCAGCTGTGGCGATCCAGCGATGCTGGCGGAGGAGATGCGTATTGCGGAGACATGAGGGCCTCCCAGGCTTAATTGAAAAAACTAACACAAAATCAGATCTTAATAAGGTGAAAGATACCTTCATTGGGAGGCCTGAGAGGGAACGTGCTGCTATTGTTATTCAGGTGAGACTAATTTTTTAGCTCCTTCCACAAAAATATCCCTCTGTTCACTTTGGTTTTGATATATCCCTGAAAAGGTGTTTTCCATACCTCCTTTTATGAATGCAATAAATAACTTGACTAAAATTAAATCATCTTCATTTCACCTATTACTTCCAATGGGGGCTTGTTTTGAGTCGGTAGTTAGTGCTTTTGAAAACAGGCTATTTCTTTCACATGTAACTTCTAAGGGATATTTTCTCTCTCTCTTTGTGTTTAATGAGTCTCCAAGGACTCGAACCAAAAGAAAAAAATGATTAATCAGATTCCAACGTGTCGCTGGAGTGGGAACGCTAGGGTTCTGATCCGTTAAGTCTTTTTTTTCCCGCGGGGAATACGCAGATTTAAAGGCATCCCGGTGTTACATTTGTCTTACAAAGCCAAAGTCACCGAAAGTTCAAACTGCAGACCGCGGGGCAATTAAACAGAGGTTAACATGTTTTATCTTCCTAATGGGATAACACACAATATTTATGCTTGCATGTGATTCATGGCTGTGTGTATTGCCCCTGCAGGCTGCATGGAGGGGCTGCGTTCTGCGTAAAAAGCTGGCCCGTGCTCTAGCTGCCGCTCAGATCACAGAAAGCGATGAGGACTTAGAAGAGGTGGACATGGACGAATTCATTTTTGATGAGGTATGAGCAGATGCTTGGTGCTCCTGCCATTACGGGGAAGTCGGCAGACAGATAGCCTGGGCCGTTGCGCTGACAGTCCTTTAACTAGCGCTCATAGCCATGAGGCAGTTGGCTGTCAGCAGTGATTAGGTATTGAAAAAGAGCAGTCAATGAGCGGGAAAGAAGGGAAGGAAAATGTTGTTTCTTTTTCTTATGTCACCTGCTATTTTCTGCCCGTTTGCATCACGTTTACTCAACTTAACATTGGCTTAACCTATGCATTACACTACGTGAGCTCATCTGTGTAGCTTATTAGGCGATTCATTATAGTGTATTACGATGTCATGTTAAATTGTTCTGCATTACTTGTCTACATCTGAAAATTCTGGAGTTTTTAGTGTGTTGGCTCTCGAATGTCTGTCTGTCACGACTTCAGGGAAAAAAAAAAAATCTGTTTTAGAGTAGATATGTTCTCAAGTGTTTGTCACACACAGGAAACTACTTCAGTGGTTTTAGCTTAATGTGATCTGCTACTTGCTTTGAAGGAATAATGAAAACATCAAGATGCACTTTATCAACTGTAAAGATCAGATGTCATTTTGAAATTGGAATCCATGTTCAGCTCTTTGATTTTGTTTGTGTCCTGTTGTAAATAGAAAGCAATGGAGAAAGACTGGATAACCCTGCATTCCGATGCCTTACCGGCCAGAATGATGCCATTTTCGGAACAGCTGCCGTTGCCAAAGGTAACAGCCCTACGGACCCTCCTTCTGTCTGTGGGCCGGCACAATCAGAGTCTCTCTGGGTGATTAAGTGCCGAATATATTGCCTCCAAAAACACAATTACTTTCTAGGCAGCCTCAAACTTCCTTCTCGTCAGCAGATGTCATTTTTCAGCACAGTGCTTTTTCTCCTGCGGTTTCTTTTCTTTAGAGAGAGCTGGCCTTTTCTATCACGGTAGCAGCACTGTGATGTGATGCAGCTGCTGCTGTGGAGATGTAGAGATTATTGAATGCACTTCGATGTTCTGTAACTAAGCTGCACAAATACTATCTATCTTTAAAAAAAAGAATTGAAAGTACACATTAAGCAAGTCTTTGTGTTAGAAACTGCATATTGATTCTGTTTTTTCTTTGACTGTCTTTGTGTTTTTTAGTCTCCACTCTGTCTTCCGATGCCTCCAAAGGCCCTATCTGTTTTTCCACTGCAGCCGAAACACGCCTGGTCAGATAAAGAAGGTGCAGCCTGCTTGGAGCAAAGCATGTCACCTCACCTTAGTAGCAGGTAATCATTGGCTTCATCTCTAATGCTGATCATTACTTAAATTAACATTTTGCTAATTTCTTCTTGCATTTTCTATGGTTTTCTAAACAAATTCCCAGATCAATCCTCAAAACCCACACCCTGTCTGAGAAATCAGAAAAAATCCTCAAAGAATGGTATGTTTCTGTGCTACTTTGTGTAGCCCTTCCACTTCAGTGCCACAATTTTAAATAAATTTATTAGAAAAATTATTTTAAATTCTACATTAAAAAAAAACAAAAAACGTTTATAGACCAGTGTAGTTACTCTTGATAACTTCTATTTCAGGGGCATCACTAATGAGTCCACTGCCCTTCTCATGCTGAAGAGAGCCAATAAAATGAAGGGCAGGAAACAGCAGCAGAAGAGATTAATTGGTAGGCATATCTATCTATCAATCTAGCCATTGGCTAGAAGCCTGTTTGTAGAGCATCTGCAATGTTATTCTGCATTGTCCCTGTTAAAGAAACAACTAAATAAATAAATGTATCTATCTTATGAGTTATACTTAAAATCATTAAATTTTTAATTCAGTAGATCCTTTATTGGATCCTAGATCAGTGCATCTCAATCGGGGGCCAGGGGGCCTCAGCAAACTTCTTAGGAAGCCTCAAGATGACTTAAATGATTCAAAATTAGAAAAAAAACAAGCATTAAAATCATATAAAACAACTAAAAGCAATAGATACTTCTATATTTTTAGTTTTTCCCTTTTAATAACCAGGGTACCTATTGTGTTGAAAAACCTGGATCTGTGAGGTAGACTAATATTAAAGGTGTGATTTCTGAGATTATACATTTCATGAATATACATTTTTCTACTTAGGCCAAGGTATAAAATATTTGATTAGGTTGAAATTTCGAATAAAAAAAAAAAAATGCTAATCCTTATTCAGTAAATTGCAAACAACTGGAAAGGGACCTTTGAATATTTTCAATATTTTTGTACTGTAGTGTACAGTGTTTTCATTTTTTGGGTCAACTATCCATTTAATGAAACAATGCTCATTCCCCTAAAACGTTATGCCAGCCTTCAAGGCCTTTTTATAATTTTTCCCTCTCTACGTCTTTGGTAAGCAGTCGTGCCATACTAGCACAGAGCTTGTAGTTCCATGAGAAGCTAAATCTGCCATAACATCATAACATCAAGCAGCTTCACCCTGCTCCATGCCTTGTCATGTTTGATTGGCTGTCTGCAAACATTCTTCCATATATTCCATCGTGTTTTGAGCACCAAGGGCCCACAACCAGCTTCATTACTAGGAGTTAGGAAAACATCAGTGCTCGTAATTTCAATGGGCCGTGAGTATAAGAAGAATCCCAGACACGGTAGTCCTGCTCCTGGTCTGGATCCTCCAGGGTTGGCCTGAAGCCGGCTTTGATCAAGGTCAGGAGTGCGTGACTCTAATGCCACAAATCCAATCAAGGCCCCATGAAATGAGGGCCTGTGTCAAAATCTCAGAGCCACTGCTCCATGGGCCCTTTGGTCTCGTAATGGAAAGTGAAGCTTTGGTTTCTGTCAGTTTTCTGTTTGCGCTTGTCTCCTCGATGAATCCTGCATTAGTATGATCTCATTTGTGGCTGTGTTTCTGTCTGTGTTATGTGTTCTAGACCCAAATCCACGTCTACGCCACAGTAACCAGTATGTTTCCACAGAAACTCAAAGGCAAACACATCCTACTTTCAAGGGCAACTTTAAAGGTATGGCTGAATTCAGGCATATATGCACCACAAATCAAATGAATCACTGTGTAAATTAAAATATTTATATGAATTATTTGAGTCACTATATGAATCAGTTGAATCACTATACAAATCAGTTGATTCACCTATGAATCTGTTGTGGCAATATATGAATCAATTGAATCTCTGTACTGTAGGAATCAACTGATTTACTATTCAAATGAGTCACTAAAATTAAAAGAATATGTGTCTCAATTTGCATATTTATTCTATGCCATTTTGTAGTATAAATTGTGCCTTTTTTTGTTTCCACACTGAAAATTGTTTCAGCATAGGAATCCATTGAATCACTATATGAATCATATTTATTCACCCTATGGATCCATTTTTCACTATATGAATAAAATGATTCACCATATGAAGTTGAATACTACACAGTACTGATCAAATGATTCACCATACGAATACATTTATTCTTCGATAAATAAACGGATTGTCCATATAAATCAGTTGATTCAATTGATTGTAATATACATGACAATAATTAATGGAGTTTGCATAATTTCCTGAATTCTAAGAGACCTGATCCATTTTCATTATTCCCCATGGGCTGAATCCATCCAGTCATTTGGGACACGCTTGGATCTGCCTTGCGTGTAATACATGAAAACATACACATCGCCTGATCAAATTGAATGCACATGATGGGATCGTAAATAGCTAGGTATTAGGTTGTTTGGGATGGTGGAGAATAAACAAGATGATTGTATTTCAGGAGACTTTGTAGCGGACCTGAAGTGTGAAATTGAGTTAAGTACAGAGGAGGTAGGGCACTTAGGGTTTCCAGAATGAGAGAGAGTGCCGTCTGCAGCCCTAGTGCCACCCGAGGGGGGTGGGCTTTCAGCACGATGCTACCGAGGGGGGTCGAGCGTAAGAGATAAGGGATAGATGAAGGGTCATGTTAAAGAGCAGGGCAAATAAATGGAAAGATATCCTCTTTACATATGAACGGTTGCTTTCTTTCTTTTACTTTCTTTGTTGTTGTTCCGACTCCTCCGCCAGTCCCGTGGCGTATGTAAGCCGATACCCATTTTCAAGTGGGTTACTTCATGTCCAGCACATCCACAAAAGAGAGCTCGGATAAAATAAACACGAGTGAGGCGGATATCTCGGAAAGAATCTGTCACGGCTTTGGGGGGCTAATCACCTCCAGAAGGGGGCTTGGAGCGCTCGGCTGAAATGTAAGCCCATGCTGGGGGAGAGCAGGGGAGCGGCGGCCAGCCTGTAGCCTGAGGCTTGGGGTCGTCCCTGATGGGGTTGGGGTTGAATTGCTGGTGCCTTCCGCAGGTCAGCAGAGGGGAAGAGCAGGTAGCCTTACCCAACCCCAAAGCCAGGACACACAGTTTCATGATGCCCTGCTTATGTTGGTTTCAGCATTTTTAATCTTGAGAAATGCAATCATCTGACACTTTTTTTTGTCAAATGCAGCAAAGTTGCTTTGCATTAACTTGCAGGTTTTCGCTGCTCTCCTGTGTTTGATTTGCACCATGTGTCATGTATTTCCAGTCTCCTGTATCTGCTGGGTTTGGCACTGTGTCACTTTTCAAGTAGATGATGCTTTTGGTTTGGGTGGATTCCTTTGCGAGGAAATCACAGAAGAGAGTCAGATTTTGTGGAAAATAATAAGTTAGATCAGTTGAAAGAGTTCTTACTTAGGTCATATATCTAGCCATCCACTTTAAAAATGACTAATTATTATTGGTGTGTTTTTTCACATTAGTAAAATAAATAAAAATAATCAGAGAGGACTTTTAAAACATCAGTTATTTTAATTTTTTTTCCTGCACCAATGCAACCAAGGATTTATAGGTTCTCAAAATCTCACATTAAGATTTATCAAATTCCTTCCATTTCCTCAACAAATGATTAATTATTCTTATTGTGTACTTTGGTAAAATAAATGAAAATAATCAGAGATAATTTTTTAAACATCGGTTCTTAAATTAAAAAAAAAAGTTAAAATAAAGCATTTTTTGCTTTTCGGCACCATTGTAACCAAGGATTTAAAGGATCTCAAAATTTCACATTAAGATTTTCTAAAAAAGATTATTCCATTTTTTTTGCACTTGAATTAAAATGATCAGAGAGGATTTTTTAAAACATCAGTCCTTAAATTAAAAAAGTTAAAATAAACTTTTTTTCTTCACCAGTGCAACTAAGGATTTATAGGTTTTCAAAATCTCACATTAAGATTTATCATATTGCCTCCATTTCAGTGCACTTTTTGATTGCTTCAGTTTCATGTGATTGACAAGCTTCACACATACATGCAAACCTTTCCATGGCATGTGTTTGTGTATGTGTGTGTGTGTGTTGACCGCTGGTTGACCGCCTGTGGTCTGCTCTCTGGAGGTGAAGGTTTGACCCAGGGTAAAGGAAAGTGGGAGACAGAATCTCACGATAAAAGACCTGACCTCCCTCTTTGAGTCTGCTCAAAGAACTCCCCAACAATCAAAGCCCCATGGGTATGTCTCATAGACACACACACACACTCAAGAATCCCCGACATGCACAGTGTGTATTGTGCATAGCCTATGCGTGTGTGCATGGAGTGTCTTCATTGCAATGAAACAATTTAGGCATTTTGGACACCAAATTCCAGTTTAATAAGTCAGACCCAGAAATAACTGGAAAATCTGTGGAAGCATTTTTGATAGACATAACATGAGATGGGATATAAGCATCAAAATATATATCCATTAATCTATTATATCTAAAAAATAATACATATAAAAAAAATATATATATATCAGGGCAGTTATCAGGGCAGTTGTTATCTTGGTTTTGTCAAGGATTGACCTTGTGTCATTGCTTCAGTATTGGTATTGGATTTCTGAAAATACCTGCACAGAGTGATTCCCTTAAGGACACTGAGTCACTCCTCTGAATCCACCCCCAGCAGTTCAGTTCTGTCATCCTGACCCCTGTGAAAGAGCTGATTCTCTGACTCCTGCACCGCCATAACAGCACTACACGGCCTAATGCACTTAAGAGCCCTTCTAACAGCCGTGACTCCTGGGCCCCCTAATGTCCTGAGGGTGGGATAGATGTGGGGAAGCGGGTTTGACAGCTACTGGATGCTGCATGTGTTTCTATCATATAATATCTGTGGTTAACTCCCTTAAATTTGTGGTTCTTCCCTTAAATCTGTGTTCACTGTATACACACAACGTCTACCCTGTTTTTCTTGCAGTTTTGTAACTTTTCAGCAAATACTGTAATAATACTTTTTGAACTATGAACCTCTCCTAATGCACACTTTTTATGAATCACATTTTATGAACTGAGGTAACATTTTTATCATTGTTGAAATCGAATTATATTAAATCTATAAAGAGATGTATGCTACAAATGAACTATTTATATACATAAATAATGTTATATGAACATGTAAGCAAGCCTAAGTACTTAAACTGCAATATTCTATTCTATTTTATTCTATTCTAATACTTATTTTACATACAGTGGCCCCAAAAGTATTTTGACACCGTCACACTTTAATATGCATGAATATTATTGTATTAGACAACATTAAAACAGCTGTCATTTATTTTAAAGAAAATTAGCACAAGCACCCTCTTCAAGTAAAAATGACTTTTGGGCCAGTTGGTTAAAAAATGACTAAGTAAAGTTAGGCTAGTTCTGAGAAAAGCATGATTTGTTTGCAGGGTCCTGTTGGCTGCATATTTTGTTATTGAATGCTATGAAATTCAAGCATGTTATGTGTTCTTGATTAGTGTCCAAATGTTGTGGGTCCAAATAGATGTATTAAATGTATTCTATTTATTTGTTTATTGCATTTACTAATCTGAAGTGTATGAAAAAGCTTCAAAATCATAGCTGGTGAAAGTGCATACGTACTGTTAATGCTGGATAACTGTTCACTTCAGGACATTTCAGCAGCAATAAATGTGGATTGCCTTTTTTTTCCCATTTTCTTGTTCAGCCCGTAGGGAGGAGTTAATCACTTGACATTTTTAGTGGATTTTCAATTAACCCATGACAACTGTAACCCATAAACCTTGTCTGCTCTTTACTTTTTGGCAAAACCATGAAAATGACTTAAATAAATGGCTCATTAGTTCCAGCACGTGGCCGTAAGAAGTTGTTATCAATTCATGCTAGTCTCCACCAAGAGCATGTTTATTTTGAATAAGGGTTTTTTGGTGAAACGTATTGACACTGTCCATAAATCTCCCTACTTCCTATGTACTCATTTGGTTTTTCTTTTATTGCTCAGTAGGCACAAATATGCACCACAGCAGTTCCCGAAACAACTGTCATTTGCATGTCCAGTCTACCTCACAGACTTGTTTGTGCTTTGTACTTGCTTCTTAGATACAGTCCAAATCTTTTTTGATTAACTTGGTGCTTATCAGGACTTGTCAGGCAAACAACCCTCCCTTCAAAATGCAATGTTTATTTTCTGCAAATATTTAAATGGAAAACTCTTTTGTATGCTTTTCTTCTTGTTTTATATCAAATGCAGTTCACCAAGCAGCAAAAGAAGTTCCCAAATTACCGAAAGCAGAGGAAAAACAATCTTGCAAGGAGAGAACTTACCAGTGGCTCCACACACAAGCAGTCCATCCCGACATAGACTCCACAGGCATGGGACGGTGAGACACACAGCTCTGAACACTATGCTTCTGAAAAATATACACAGATGGAAGATAAATTATTAACAGTTCATAATGGTGATCAGTTATAGTGGTCTCACATGTGCTGTGGTGTAAATTGTGTTAGAGGTAATCTATTCAATGAATTTTTTAGGGATCATTTCCTCCCTGATATTGACCAGGATATTCTTAATGGTGGGAGGGTGCAGCTTGTGGTAAGAAAATTATTTTTTTATTATTTATTATACTTAAACCTGTACACTAACATGGCACTGTTCACTTTTTCACAAGTACTGTTTGATGCTGTGCTAATTAACTGAAGTTAAATTTAAAGTGTCTCATGCAAATTAAATACTTTGAAAACGTGCTAACAATTGCTGCTGTTTTTAGCTTTGTAAGTACTTGATTATAGGAGAGTGAATTTATGCATGTTCATGTGTGTGAGTGGTTGGCTATACTTTATTGTATCTTTTTTTTTTTTAGGCCATAGGGTACAGAGACGGTGTAGATTCGGGAGCAAGATCTTGGGCTGACTCCACTAGTGTCTCTCCACCTCTTAAAATGCATACTCAGCCTCGAAGATACTCAGCTGAAAACAGAAGTGAGTCTTTTACTTAAGGGCATTTCACTAAAATGCATACTATCAAAATAAAATAACATAGAATAAATAATAAATATAAATACGAAAATATAAAATAAAAACATACTGTTTTTCTTCTATATGCAGGTCAAACGTTTGGTATAATTACAGTTTTTTTTTTAATGTTGATTGATTTCTGAAGAATTGTATGACACTGAAGACCTGCTGAAAATTCAGCTTTGCATCAGAAATAAATTGCATTGTTAAATATATTAAAATCGAAAACAGTTATTTTAAAATGTAATAATATTTCACAACATTACTATTTTTACTGTATTTTTGATCAAATGAATGCTGCCTTAAAGGAGCATAAAGGACTTCTTCTCGCAAACATTAAAAAATCTTAATTATTCCAAAGATTGACCATATTTCACTGATAAAATAAAAGTTATAAAGTTTGCAAAAGTCCCATTAACATCAGAAACATCTGTGCCTGCATTGTTGATAATATCACACAAGCAAAAAAGCATGTTTTTTGAAAGCAGTCAAACTCCCACTTCGGTTATGAATACATATAGCAAACTGTTGGATACATTTTTTTTTACTATATATCTTTTTCGGCGCCAGCTTTCAGGTTCTACTCAGAGCATCATCTCTGTATGATTTATTTCAGTAATATTTTATGAAATGTTAAGGGATGGGATTAATTAAGGAAGAATTTTAAAACACTGCAGACTTCACACAACGATGTGAAGTTAAATCATGCCGGTCATGTGCCAAATCAAATACTGCATGCAGAGTGCAGTGGGTGTGGCATGAAGCACACGATGGAAACTGACGTGACTGTACACATCATCTGGCTCACTTGATAACCCATTGCAACATCACACAAATCTGATTTCACACAGTTGAAAACCACTATATATGTAAAAATGATTTTGATGCTTCTGGTAAATGCAGGTATGCTTGAGAATATATATTTATATATGTATGTGTATAATTGCCTTAGCAGACATGCCAGGGTCGATAAGGGGACAGGGGGGAATAATATCTCTTTCAGCAGGAAATTGACAGCGAGAGACCTCTGACAGCTCCCTGATTAAGTGCGAGCTCTTTCACACACACTATGCCACTGAGGACTCACTCTGACAAAGATCCCACTGACTGACACAAGCAGGGCTCAGCGCATTTAACACAGTCACGTCAGACTGTGAAGGCTTTTCACTGTCTGTCCTAATGAAGCTAAATTGGATTCTGATGATGATTTGAAAATGAAATCCACGAGGATGCTGACAGCCTGACTGACTGAATGACTGACTGATTGGCTGTCTGAATGACGGACTGAATCAAGCCTTTTACATAGAAGTATTTATAGGTGATTTATTGGAGAGAGTTTAACAGTATGAAGGCTGCAGATCAAAGAGAACTGAAATGAAAGATTTATTTACGGATAATTCACTTTACAGTTTACATACAAAACCATTCCTCTATAATACACAAATATCAATACTCATTTTCTGAAAGGAATGTTTTATTCCCATTGTGTATTAGGCTGTTTATCGGCCAACGTAAAACAAATTTTCCCAGCTCCTCATAGGCCTCTTGTCATTTGAATTAAATCATCGTGATTCATTAGGTCATGAGCACAAAGTTGACAGGCCGAGCCATAAAGAACAGTTTAGGGAGCCATAAACGTTTTCGTTATGTGTAGAGGAAGTCTCCCGGTGCCTCATTTTTTGCCCTCTTTCAAAGGTAATAGGAGCAAAATGGCTAAAAACAATTTGTTTGGTCACAGCGGTTAAGTGAGCGTGTGGCCGTTTTATTAAATATCGGCCCACAGAACTCGGGCAACAACATGTGTCTCTTTGAATATAAACATCTAGGGTTTGAAGTGCGATTAATACCCATCGAGGGCAGACGTCTATTTTTTTCCACTTTAACCAGCAAAGGCAGTGAACAAATTAAGACAAATGTAGTAAAAACAAAAATTAGTGTTAGCTAAACAATTACTACATTGATCTTTGAAATAAAAATGAGTGATAATTTTTTTGAATACAGAAACATATTGTGTTTTAGAATTATGTGCAGTAAGATGAGTGGTGCACGGTAGCCTCACAAATCGATGAAGTTTTCCCTGCCGTTTTATTTTACCGTGGATGACTTGAGCACGGCTGTGGGTTCTACACGTGGAACGCATCAACTACAGAAAAAAGCTTGCTTTGTTCTATGTGTTTGAAAGAACTGTGCTTGTTGGAAACTCAATAAATCTCAGTCAAAGTCATATAAGGTAATTGAAGGTGTATTTTTATAAAATTACCTTTGTCTTCACAGAAACAGAAATGCCATCACCCACAAGAGTCAATTCAGCTCCGAATGGAAATGAACGCATCTCATTCCGGGACAACCCAGTGCGACACAGCGGAGGCTGGGGTGGAGGAAAGAAGAGAACCAAATTGAACAAGTAAAAAGATAACTACATCAGCTTGTGTTTGTTGCACTGAGATAATATTGATTCAGTTTGTTCTTTTGTTTTCGCCCTTCGTATTTGCGACTGTGTATATATTCAGAATGTGATGGATGTCTTGTTGATGTAAGCCCTTAACAAGACTTACAATGCACATTTGATCTCCGCTGAAATTCCTTGCAGCTGCTGTTTTTACTAAAATCCAGCTTCCTCTCCTGCAAATGAATTAGAAGCAATGGATGAGATATAGCCCAAATATCTGCAGGCGGTCACAGGATACGTATTGCTTTCAAGTATCACTCCATTTAACATGAGCACTGCAAGCCATGGACTGGGTGGAAACCATTTACAAATGACATGCTTAATATGCAGACAATGACAGGCAATAGAAACCAGCTCGTTCCTGTTTTAATTTACTTTAGGATTTCTTTCTTTCTTTCTTTTTTTTATACTGGGAATTTGTGTTGTTCTTAAAGCTAAAAATAAGACGATGCACATTTAATGAAAGTAATATCTCTCAAAGATCACTTTCAGTAAATTATTTGGTTTATACACAGTTCTCCTTCAAATACCTATTTTGTAATCTCTCATAAAATGCATCTATGGCAAACAAGTGCAAAAATAGGTAAAAAGCAATGCATACATCAGAGTTAGAAGCGTTTTCTTTAGTGTTAGTATCAGATAACGATATCTAGGGCTGGGCGATATAGCTAAAAAATGTATGCATATAATGTTTCATATCGTTCGGTATCGATAATTATTGACATTTTTTATAACCTTTTTTAAAACAAAGAGCAATAGAAATTTTTTTTTACATTTAACCACTGTATTTTTAAATTAACTCAATTTATTGAGACAAACAACAAATATTTTTTTTGTTTTAACAGTCAAAAACAAAATAAAAATTAAACAAATATCTAATTTCTAATGTTTTATATGCAGATTAAATAGGTTAAACTTTTGGCTTGTCTCCCGAGGCCACAGGAGGGCGCAATGAGCAAAATAATGCAGCACATTAAATTGTCAACGTTACTCACAATCTCCTCATCACAGGCAGGCACATCACTCATGTATGTGTTTGTGTGTGCTGGTTATGTACACTCATAGCACGTGCCTATATCGTGCACTATATCGAACATTTTTTATATATCGTTATCGAAGAAGGTGTACCGTCGATAAATATCGATGTGTGTGTGTGTGTGAGGAATAACTGATGATGGGCAGTTGAATTATGAGAAAATAATGCACACTGGAGGTGGTGATGCATCTATACAACGCGAAGCGTCACCACACCTCGCGTCATTGTTCAGATGAAGTATTTCAAGACATTTGTCCAATTTTTTTGTCCTCAAAACGTTCTTGTGTGTAGGATTAATAGGATTAATTAATTTCTGTGCACGTGTATGTTTCCATGTGTGCGAGTGTGTCAGCACTATATGTGTGTGCGTTTGTATGAGAGAGTGGGTGAAAGTATGCGCTTTCTCTACATAATAAAATGTAATTTTGTGGCCAAAACCCACAACGACACTGAAATATATATTGTAGAGCGTTCCTGAGGGGAAAAAGGAGAACAGACACGAGCAAGTGAGTTCAACCCGGAGGGTGTATTTATTTTCAAGTGAGCAAACACAAGGAAATTGGCCAGGGGATGCTTGACTGTACTCCTCCGGTCTGCAACTAGTGAAGTAGTGCTCCTTTTGGGTGTTCCCAGTGAGAGTGTGTTTGTGGCCCAGGTGAGAGTGGGTAAAAGTATTCTGAGCAGGCAGGAATCAGTCTGTGTAGCGATCTGCCTGTGGAGGATCCATAAGACCGAGTCCTTTCAGTCACTCCCTGGCAAAGAAACAAAAGCACAAGGGTTAACTTCAGTCAAGAGAAGAATCTCTACCTCTTCTGTTTCCACTGGGGTTTAAATCCTTGTCTTGGAGATTGACTGATCAGCTGGGCTTGGTGATTGCTCCTCAGATGGTTTGTGTGTGTTACCAGAGGCAACACATGATGAGCTGCTGGCTGCCGCCACTA
>NW_015555715.1:648253-652591 GCF_001515605.1 Sinocyclocheilus anshuiensis
TATATATATATATATACAAAGCTGTCACTGGGGCAGTACTGTAAGGTACAGAAGGTAAAGTTTGAAAGGATACTGCCTCAGTGACAGTTTTGTACCTTTTTTTCCTGAGAGTGTAGAATAGATAAAGTGTATAGTTGGATAGACAGACAGACTATGACTGCAAAAAGGTTACAGTGGAACTCCAAAGACAGTACATTTCCAAGTTTCCACTTTTGCTGAATCTCAGAATAACAGACTGAATCCGCAGACTGATGCCAGCAGGTAATTCATGCCAGTTGTTACCCACAGAAAAAATAGGAAAACCGTGAGAGATGATTTTTTCAACTTCCAGCGAGAGCAGATCTGAATAGGGTTAGTAAATCCCTTCAGAGTCATATAAAACCTATTGGTTTGTTTGAGTTTCTAATAGACTACGTTGTATTTAACTGCCCAGGAACACATTATAGGGAAAATAAATACTCACTGAATAATCCTTCACACTAAAGTGAAGAGGCCTTTCGAACCAAATTTGACTTTGCAAGCTCAATGCATCTGGCATGATTTGAGCAGCTCAATCGCAGTAGCTGGAAGAAGTGGCTGTGGCCAAACCGTTTATTATCATTTTAATTACTTAAGTGACTGCAAAGGCGTATGCACACAAACCCAGCTGACACACTCGTACTGACCTCTGACTTTCACCAGAGATTCATTCAGTTCATAGTACATAAGAGAGATAGTGAGAAACAGAGAGAGGCAATAAACAATGGCAAACATGTCAGTGGCCTGAAAGCCTCATCTGGCCTGTACAAAACCATTAATATGATTTAAGAATGTACCTTACACTAACATCTGTATGTTCCAATTTGACAAAGCTCAGATTAATAAGATCCCTCAGTCATTTGTACTACATGTTATATATTATATATTACTTATTATATATTATTATATTTTTTATCATTTCAAGGACATGCAGGGGTCCTTCCATACAAATTATAGCTGACATTATGGATATTTTGGTTGCACTTTATTTTACAGTATGTGCACTTACCTGTACTTGCATAAGGTACTTGTATAAGGTTACGTTAGGTTAGGTTCAGGGTTAGCAGTTATTGTAATTACTGTAACAAGTACATAGGATGTACATGCGAAACAGGACTGTAATAAAAAGTGCTATCGATACTTTTATGTGATTTAGTCTTTATATATTAAGTTAACACATGTGAATTAATAATTGGTTTGAAACATATTTTAAAGATTTACAAGTCCAAAGTGCCTGCATGCTTGCAAAATCGAAAATAATAAACCACAATGATAAAATGAATAAATAAATAATAAAGACTCAAATTGGAGAATGTTTGCTCTGTGATGTGTAAATGTTTCAAATATCTTAATAGCTTTAATGTTTTGATTTAAGCTTTAATTTATTTGATTTTGCATTATTGCAAGTATTTATGCACTTAACCGAGTGAAATTAGGCCATAACTCACAGCATCTTCTGCACTGTCATGTGCTTTACTTTTAATGTGCAGACAAAATTTCAACAAACCACACAGAATTTCTCACATTTTCCCCTCAGCAAGGGGTCCAAATAGGTCATTTCAGAGCCTTGATAACCCCCCCCTGCTACTTAAGAGCACCCCTATTTATTTTCATTTTTTTCTCTCTGAGTGGCACCATCAAACCCCAAGCATTGTAAGTGACCCTTAGATATGGCTAGCCTGGCAGGTGGTAAGGTTTGCTGGTCTCCTCTCTGATCTCTTACACACTCTTTAGAGTGAGGGTGGTATCAGATGACGCCTTTCCTGTTTGAAATAAAGACATTCAGGTGGTCGCAAAATCATTTTGGTGCCGAACTTTGCAAACTCGCATGCAAAAATCGGCCTCATGCTCACTGTGCGTGTCTATAATACAGTTGCTGTCGGGAGTGTGGAAAGCTCTACGTTGTTTGCGTTATCAGTGGATTTTGGATAAAGCCAAGCGTGTCAACTGAACGAAATAATTGTTAAACGTAGCAGAATAAATTGCGCTATAAAAGGCTCGTTTTTATAGGCTATATTACGCGTGTATTACCATGTCAGCGTTTTTCTTAGGTTCTACAAGATATGTTCCACTAGAACAAAATCTCTATATACTTGTAACTTGATAATGTTTAACACTCAGTTAAGGCATATTTGTGATCAATTATCTTGAACTTAGAGAGGGTATAGCTTTTAATAAGTGTGACAAAGTGATAGCTTTTATTTTATTTTATTTTATTTTTATTTAGGTCATAGTAATAGGATTTCTTTGCAGTTATATGAATGTGTCCGGTCATCATCGCCGTGATATTATTCGTCTCATGAGACCTGCAAACACAGGCTTGTCGTGCCAGTGTGGTGGGTTAAATAATATAGCGTATTCATTACAAAGTAACGTAAACTTTATAAATAATGACTATATATTTAAATTTTTGAGAAAAAAAGTTAAAAGTTTGTTAGGTACACATTGTAAAAAAAAAATGTAAGAACAGATTGTAAATAAATTTTTTTTAAAGACAATACATGTTTTACTGGATTGTAATACTGGTTCGTTTGATAAAAGTAAAAGTGTGCTGTACTACTTTATTATTTTATTGAAAATGTATATAGTTATGTACTTACGTATATGTATATATTTATTTAAGGCGATATGCATACTTTAAAAATATTAAGACTATTTAAGTAAAATGTATAAATCAATTTATAATCATTCGTATAATTCTAATAATCGATCAAATAAGATATTTAAATAACATTATGACATATACCGAATTAAATGTAAAGTAGCCTAAATGTGTTTATTACCATCCCAAGTGCCGTCCCTAATGCGTTTCTGGAAACCGCAGCTAACCTTTTTTTGTATATACCGTAAATTCAAATAAATAAATAAAATAAGCTCAAAAACTAAGTTACGTATGATTCCCCATTATGAATAAAAAAGTAGTTAAAATAAATATGAAAAATTACGTCGGAACAAATGTGTTATTTTCCAAGTTAAGTAGCTAAATACTATTTGCAGTAATAATAATGAAATACATTTTTTTCTAAAAACGTTTGCTATCTTTGATAGAAAGTTTTGATGTTTTTTCAAGTCATCGTGATGTTACATTTATTAATAACTTTAACTTTGCATAGGTAAAGTTATTCAAAGGTAAAGAAAAATCTGTTAACGTAAAGATTTACTTTATAGCCTACTCTAAATGTTCTTTGAACAATCACCAACTTTATGTTTATTGAAATACTTCATATTGTTTATGCTACACGGTTTAACACTTTAATTAGCGCGCAATGTCTAATCAGTTAAATAATCATTAGGGATATCCAAACACACTGAAAGCGAAAGCAAGTGTAATTGTTTCATTTCGGGTAAAAACAGTTTCATAAATCTTAGAGCTTGTGCATGCGCGTGGGTGGAGTTTCAGCTTCTCCATATTCAGAAGTTGGGTGGCTGCTTGAAGCTCGCGCTCTTCGCCGTATAAAGAGAGGCCCTCGGTCTCTTTAAGACAAGACAGATTAACGACTTGTACAAATAATTGGCCGCATAGCTTCATTTTTGACATCACTAAAACATTTATGGTGTCCACTGACGCGCTTCATGCTTGAGACGAGGCCAGAGGATCATGATGGAGTACTTGAGCGACAAGTTCTCCTTGAAAAGTCAAGCGATTAAAGGCAGCGATTACTACATGGACCAAGTCATGGAGACTTTAGACAATGTGCAGTACTACAACAAGACATCACCTAAATGCGTCCAGGCCTTCTCGACGCAGAGCAATGATCAACACACCACCATGGACAGATCGTCTCCGTGTGACAACCAAAACAGTAAGTGTTTACTGTTAAAAAAAAAAAAAAAGCACACAAAGTTTTTTTGTCTTTGTAAAATGTAACAAAACATTTTGCATAATATTGAAAGATTCTTTAGTGTTTTTATACAACACCTTAGTTCAATAAAGAAGTTGTTATATATGTTCTCGAATGAAGTTCTTAATAGTTTCTTCAGGTCAAAATCTAGAGTACAAAAAGTACTTTGTGCAAGTCAGAATGTTCTCCTGGCATCAATCTATAAAAGCTATTTTAATAACCTTTATGTTTATATGTAAAACAAAAGATATTACATTATAGAAGCTATTGGTCAGCTTTGCATTTCCGACTAGAAATGTTTTTAGCTGTTGTAGCCTACTTATTAGTACTTTTATGATGAAATAACTTGTAAGAATTACATTTGAAAAGTGCATATTGCAGATTTAACCAATATTTAAATGTAAGATTTTTTTAAAAGTTACATTTTATTTTATATTTTTAAATAGTCCCCCCCCCCCCCCCCCCCAATTTTTTTTTA
>NW_015555715.1:652983-662559 GCF_001515605.1 Sinocyclocheilus anshuiensis
CCCCCCCCCACCAATTTATTTTTTAACAACTAAAAAATATTACGTTTTCAAAAGTTGTGAAAGAGAAAAGAAAAGCTGAAAAATTGTTTTACATATGTTCATGGAATTACCTTTGTCTAATCTGATAATCTATCATTTGAAACTTCTTTGCCCTTTTTTAAATCTTCTTTTAGAAACATTGCTATCTTCTGTACCTGCTAATTAGTTGGTAACTTTTCATTAAAAAGTCATTCGTAAACATAATGCTGCAAATAAGAGATTTATTTACATTTGAAGAATATTCAAATAAATAAACGTAATTTTTACCTCATTGTACGTGGACTAAATGGGCGAATACGACATAGGCCTATTCAATATATTTCATATATTCAATATACACTTTCTTTTCATTATAAAGTTACATAGGCCGTTGTCCGTTGACGTATGTCCAGGAGCCTTTTCTTATTTTTATGTATATTTATGGTCTTAAGGTTTTCCTAATTTTATTTTGCACCTTTTGAAATTATCATACGATGTAACATAAAAAAAAAACTACTCCGTGCGGTTTCTTATGAGCAAATTATTCAGTGTTTAAAAATGTTTTAGATGTAGTTTACGTGCTGCATAGGGCGCTGCTGAAACTGTGTGTAATTTTGTCAACTACCCATATTTTAATAATAATCAGGCGTGAATTACTGCGCTCCTAAAACTGAGGACAGCAGCCTGCACGCGATGGAGAACTGCTGCAGTATCAGAGTCTCAGCCGCAGCCGGACCAGACAAAACTGACCTGGACGACATCGGCGAAAAATGCGACAGCAACGTGTCGAGCAGCAAGAAGAGACGCCATCGCACGACCTTCACGAGCGCTCAACTAGAGGAACTGGAGAAAGTCTTCCAGAAAACCCATTACCCAGATGTGTATGTGAGAGACCAGCTGGCCATGAGAACAGAGCTCACGGAGGCCAGAGTTCAGGTAACTGCTCACAAAAAAAGTGTTTTTTTTTGTAGACTTTTATATAAACTCTGTTACATTTAGGCCTGTCTGAGAATAACATCATATTTGAGGAAAAGCCTGAGTTTTCACTTAAAATTGAGTCCTCCTGCATGCATTCCTAAGCATAAAAAAAACTATAATTGAAAACAACTTTAATTTCTTCATTTTAATTTTAAAATGAAAGTGGTGCAACCTGCACTTCATTGCGCTTTTTCAACCATTTTTAATCTTAACAAAATCAGGTTTAACCTATGAAAACTCATTAAAAATATAAATGAATGGATGTAAAGATGTTTTTATCATGAAAACGTTTTACATGGCAGTTATTAGTTATGGATCTGTATTTGTTTGCAACAGATACAATTAGTAACCCTCCCTGTCATAATTGATGAACTTAATGTCACAGCCCTGTAATTAATTATGGCTTGACATTTACACTACACCAACATATTAAAAAAACCCGGGACATAACAACGAAAGACAAAAAAGAATAATAAAGTAAAATAAAAAATACATAAAATGTATTCTTTAAATTTGTGCTTACATAAAATGTTATCTCAATATTTAATCATTCATTTTACATCATGGAAAAATAACTTTTCTTTTTTTTTTTTTTAGGTGTGGTTCCAGAACAGAAGAGCCAAGTGGAGGAAGCGAGAAAGATATGGACAGATCCAGCAGGCCAAAAGCCACTTTGCAGCGACCTATGACATATCAATGCTGCCCCGGACAGACAGCTATTCACAGGTGATTCACTTTATTTATCTGCACCATGGTGTTGCAAAATGTTTGCAAAAAACAAATATAAATCAACCAATGCATGGCTGTCTACTACTCAAATGCAAAAGAATGCCCGGCCTAGTGTTTTTAGCAAACCATCATTGTTATTGTGCATTATTTAAATGTCTTTATTGTTCTATATATACATTATCTGTCTAAAAAATAATCACATGTATCATACATTGTGTAAGTAGGTTTCATTATCTATTTTGTTAAACAATTATTCAAGGTGGCAGAGTATTTATTGATCTGATTATAAAATTTGACTGTAGAGTCACGAAACATTTGACTAAATTTCAGCTAATCGCATATGGTCCTTCCTAACACAAACACAATGCATGAATTGTTGACAAGAGCCCTTAGCTTTTCGAGCTTTAAACAGCTTTGACGGGTGTGGGCAGTCAGTCAGACTGCAGAGAGCTGTCTCACACTAACTGACAAAAGCTGTTGCGAGGATAGGAGATGAAGATTTAGATGGCACCACGGGACCTCCTTTTTTTTTCGTCAGAGAGCAGATTCTTCACTCGTGTTTTTCATAGTCACATTAAAAAAAAGCCTGTGCCTTAACAGGACAGGTCCTTATTGCGCCAGGCATGTTGTAAGGAGAGGTGGGAGGGTGCTAAGCCTTGTGCTCAGATTCTTGTGGTGAACACAAATGCATTTTTGTGGGCTGCAGGGTTTGTTTTTAAAAGCCTGGTCTGGATTTATTTAAAGTCTTGGACATAATTGTCACTGTATTTTAATGCAGATTGAGGGTGTATCTGATATGATGTCATCTCGGTTTGTCATGAAGCATTTTCCCAGGCATACTAAAATGCAGCGATTTATTTTTTAAAATTGAATTAACTTTCCAAAACGCAATCTATGTTTATGTGCCATGAATTTCCAAACATTTGGATTCCTTTATTTTGATTATGGATTTTTTTGCTGCATTTCTTCCTGCCCCAGCTCAAGCCTGTTGAGTTTTTTCAACTTCATTTGAATTTAGACATGTTCTAAAGTGTTTTTGTCTTTCAATCATTTGCTTATTAAAATGGCTATTCACACTGCTCTTAACCCTACATTATCGTCGTTATACATTCCGCTTTTAACCCTGGGTAGAGGAGAGTTTCACTCTTGTAATTTAGAAGTGGGGTTAGCGCTGCTTTTTACCCTGGGTTATGAAACCTTTCACCAGAGCAGGGCTAGCATCGTTTTTGGTACCCTTTCAAAAGGTAGCCTACTAATATGTACCATTAAGGTATTAAGATGCACCTACTACTATGCACCCTTTAGGGGTAGATAATGCACAAACGTGTAACTTTTGAAAAGGTACTTTTTTTTCTGAGAGAGCAGGGTGTGAGAAGCCCTAAAGTGTTGTGATTTTATGATTTCATGCATTTTGATTTCACTTTATTCCACCTTCCCCTGACCAAACAGATTTCCAACAACTTATGGACAGGTCCCACTACAGGCAGCTCTGTGGTCTCGTCCTGCATGATCCCGCGTGGTTCCCCTCCCTGCGTGACATCTCCCTACCCCCACTCGCCGAGAGCCAGTGAGCACGGTTACGTGGGATTCCCCAATCACCAGCAAAATCAGTTTGGAGTGTCTCTCAATAACTTCTTCGCCGATTCACTTCTGGCTCCTTCACCGAACAGTCACGCCGCGTTTGAGACCAAACCTGAGTTTGAACGGCGGTCCTCCAGCATTGCTGTGCTGCGGATGAAGGCGAAGGAACATGCAGCCAACATATCTTGGGCCATGTGAACTCTGAACTTGTTCTAATAGTGCTGATCTGAACAGTTTTTTTGCCAAATAACAATACAGCCAGTTACTTTCATGAATTGGTTTTTATTTTAATTTTTATTGGAACAACAAAGATATCAGCCGTGAACCGTGATTATAACCTGTTAAAAAATTCTGTAAAAGTTTCCTGTCCTTTCAAAAATAATTTAATTAAGAAACCTCTGAATTAAACAATGATTGTTCTTTGTCTTAGCATCTCTTGTTGTTGTGAATATGAAGGGCACAGAACTCAACAGTATTATACTCTCATGACTTTCACAGAGATGTTATGGCCGACATACTAACACTATGTCTGTGTGCTTTGCAGCAAAGCTGTTTAACACTCTCTAGCTGTGTGCCACATGCCACATGCAGAGGAACACTTTTTTATTTTATGGTAATAAAAGTTCATTAAAATTATAGTTAATGTTTCTAATTTTTTAATTCTCTTAGCTCCTTTGTTTTAATATATTTTAAAATGTAACTTACTTCTGTGATGGTAAAGCTACATATTAATGTCGTTCAGCCTTGAGTGTCACATGACCTTTCAGAAATAATTCCGATATCTTTCAGAAAGTTCAAAAGAACAGCATTAATTTGGAATAGTTTTTTTTGGTAAAATGTTTAAAAAAAAAAAAATTTGGCAATAGGATTTTTTAATTACAGTTATGATCTTATATCCAATGTTTTTGAGTAAATCAACAAAATAAGCAGTGTTTAAAAATATTCTGGTTTAGTATTGGCCCTTTTTCAGCTCCTCTGCTGACACCTAACCTACATATTTCTCCTTTTGAGACAAAACACAACTTTATCAAGTTACTCAACTGTTGGAGTAACAGTAAACTCAGAAAATTCAGTAAACTTACTGTTCTATTGTTTTTCATCTACAATTTTGTAAGTAGCACTAAGTAGGTGTTTTAGACTGTGTATACATTTTGTATAAACCCAGTAAATATCAATATTTATTGAAAAATAAAACCTGGATGCATAGTTTAAAAAAATGAAGCCATTAGAAACCATTAGCCATTTGAGTGTTACATATGTTTATGTAATGAGTTTTAAAATGAGCTTAAAAGCATCTAATAAGAATTGAAGTTTTTAAAATTGTATTTTATGACTTACTTGATACAAGCTTTTATGTTACTTAAGTTCTTAGTATTTTGCATTGACTGTTGTTACAGTGTAATCTCTGTATCCATCTTAGTCACTGGTCCATCATTTTTATGGATCCACAGCTTCACTGTAAGACTGATGGTGCAGCACATGTGAGGCAGAAAATCCCACCACACTATGGTGCAGATGAGATCCATCAGCAGGGCGAATGGGTTTGACCCTCTGGGGTGAGCCACACTCATTAATAAAGACCCTCGCACGCTTGGGGGAGTGAGACATATGAAAGAGACGGATCTCTCTGCTGCCCAACACTCCAGACCTGCAATTGGGTGGAAAAAAAATTTAATTTTAAAACACTAAGGACATTGATTACAAAAATGTACTTGCACATTAAATATTTCCTTTTGGATCTTTTTTTAAAATAAAATACAAACAGATTTCCATTATTGTGATTAGGTAGTACTGAAAAATTACTTGGTCGTATTTACATTTGCGCTCATAGTTTAGTAGTATAAAATCACTGAAAGGATGCTTTCTAACTCACTAACCATCATAAAGTACACACAGCGAATAGAAAAAATCTGGCTTGTACACAGCATAGTACATGAATTTCGTGAAAGACATTTCTAAGGTAAGCTGGCAAGTGCAACAGCAAAAACAAAAACAAGACTCACAGGACTTTGTGTGGAATGTGATGTGATGCCTCTTGTCTGACAATTTACGTCCTGATTATGAATGGCTCTCCTCCAGATGATTCCTTGATGGACATTTTTGGCCCTACTCTGCATTCAAGCACAATGTGGTCTTTAGAATTACGGCACACAAGTAAACACATTTAGTATGTATTTCTTGTGGATGCCTTATTCCGTCCTCTCTACCCACACGTCCAACTGGTGCTGTACCAAAGGAAATAGCACTCGTCAGACATTTCGCGTTACTGTTAGATGTAATCTATAATTCTTGATTTTTTTTATTTTTTATTGATATTTTGGATTTGAAGGTATCAAGGGCAATTCAATTCCAATGGTCAAATTTTGCAATTCAGTGCAATCATTCACTCTGGGCAATAATCATGAAATCCATCAGAGTACAAAGACTGGAAAATTAACAAATTCACAAAAATAAAAACACAAATTCAATATTCCCACCTACCAAAGGAAATGGCACTCGTCAGACATTTCGCGTTACTGTTAGATGTAATCTATAATTCTTGATTTTTTTTATTTTTTATTTATATTTTGGATTTGAAGGTATCAAGGGCAATTCAATTCCAATGGTCAAATTTTGCAATTCAGTGCAATCATTCACTCTGGGCAATAATCATGAAATCCATCAGAGTACAAAGACTGGAAAATTAACAAATTCACAAAAATAAAAACACAAATTCAATATTCCCACCATTATTGCACTAAAAAGAGCTTAAGTTCACTAAACACACACTGACCTTTTGTGTCCCATATGGGGTTAGTCACAATGAAACTGTTAATTAAACAGCCTATTGTATATTAACAGTAAGGCAATTATGAAACACAAAACTAAATGAAACCGCAGAAATGTGAAAAGTAGTGAAATGTAACATTGTAATTTTAGAAACTTTATGGTCCTGAGAACACAGCTGAACTTTTGCCTAAATGAATGTCAGTGTGGTTTTATTGTGTTCACTTGTTTACCCAACAGCAATTGCATAAATATAATGATATTGTACATTTCAGTTCAAAAGATTTTGGGTCAGTAAGATATTTAATTCAATACGTTTACTCAGCAAGGATGCATTAAATTGATCAAAAGTGACACTAATGTTACAACAGATTCCCATTTCAAATAAATGCTGTTCGTTTGAACTATTCTATTCATCAAAAATCCTGAAAACACAATTTATATTAAGCAGCTCAACTGTTTTCAATATTGATAATAAGAAATGTTTCTTAAGCACCAAATCGGCATATTAAAATGATTTCTGAAAGATCATGTGACACTGGAGTAATGGCTTTGCCATCACAGAAATAAATTACATTTTAAAATATATTCAAATAGAAAGCAGTAATTTTGAATTCTAATACTATTTCACAATATAATTGTATTTTTGATCAAAGTAATGAAGCTTTAATGAGCTTTTGAACAGTAGTGGAATTTCAAGTATTACAGGGCCCTGAAATACAGAGAATGTGTGTGGGTTAGTTTGAGAAAAAGGAAAATAAATGTCTAAAAATTGCATTATATTGTTAGATGACGACGTTTTTTTTGTCATATTCTCTGCTTATCTTCAATATATAACATATGACATTATAATATTATTTTACATATATTAACACAATAGACCTGTCTCTAACAATTGTCAGAAACAATATACAAACAATGAGCTCATAAAGCAAACAACAGCATTAACATGGATCACTGCAAAATTCTTGTCTTTATGATACTGAATGTTCTCGGACTTAATATGAATCATCACAAGACACAAAAGAAAACATGGCCTGTTGTGAAATATTGGATAATGCAACATTTCAGGACCTCTGGGGCACTTATGGCTCATGTGCTACGAGTTGAAGACCAGCCATACAAGAATACACCACTCTTGGCTTAAGTCACACCTTTTGTTTTCCTTCTATCCAAATGCCACATACATTCACTGATGGACATTTCAGCTGGGTCCCATCATTCACAAAATCTCCCAGCACGCAGCAGGTCGTGATGTTTTTAGCCCTATGCCGAGCGTGGGGCCAGCGATTGCTCTTCCTGCCAGGACAGTTATTTATGTTCAGTAGGAGCAGCGGTACTGGAGTCCGTACTGGGCTTCATGATTAATGAAAGCATTCCCTGAACCCAGTCTCCAGCGCAAAAGAAGCCCTGTGAGTTATTGTGTGTGAAGTTATTTTTTTTATTACCTTTTCACTCAGAGCTGGGCTGTTTCAGAGAGCAACATAAAGCCATATAGATCTTGAGGAGAAGCCACAATGTTGGCGTCGTCTCTGATTGATGTAAACGCTAACAAATAGTAATGTTAGTACCTTAGACCTCAAAACAAAGAGGACAGAAAGACTGATCAGGTGAGAGAAATGCACCTAAAAATATCAACATAAAGTGTTGTCTTGTAAGGAGCACACAAGTGTTTTGCAAACACAAAAAGTGCAGCAAGGTAGTCCACTGAATCTGTGGGCAAAAGCCTTTACCTTCATTTGTTGTGGCTGGTGAGTCATTGTGAGAGTGTCAGGCTTGACATGTAACGTGCTCATGAATAGTCAGATGTGGTGGCACCCCGCTGAGATAACACTGTTTACTAATGCCAAGACAAACAGAGGCAATAAACAGGCCAATTAACCATCAGAGACAAACAAATTCAATACATGACCAATTACCTGACGTCTAGATTTCAGTATCCAACATTACACTATTTCAGTATGTTGAACAATACTGCTCTCAATAATATTTAGAATCATGATGATCATTTTAGTTTAACAGAAACTAAGACTATATGAAGTTTTAGATCAAACTTACACTTACACACTTAATATAAAGCTACAAACAAACAAACAAACAATAAAAATGATGAAGGGAAGCCAAATTTTTGGTTTGTTGATAAATTACAGAATTGCTCGAAAAACCGAGAGGCCTCCACTGAGTGCAGTCCATTCCACAAAACAATTTCATAAAAAGATTGTAAAATAAATGCATATAAATTAAACGGTTTAATCAAGTCTTCTGACGGATGTTTGATTTTCTGTTTACTATTTTTGATTAGCTGTGCATTGATTGACGTTTATATGTAAATAAAATCCTAAATTATATCTGTTCATCATATAAAGCAATTGATATGATGAACTTGGATTAAACGGTTTGATTTATATAGATTATGTTCACTATGTCTTTATGAACTCTTTGAACCGTCAAAGTTTCAGTAGAATGGACTTTCAGTGGAGGCACAGAAATCTCTCAGGTTTCATAAAAAAAAAATCTTAATTTGTGTTTCGAAGAGGAACGAAAATCTTATGGGTTTGAAACAACACAAGGGTGAGTAAATAACAGAATTTTCACTTTTAGGTGAACTATCCCTTTAACAACACGGCTCATTAAAAAGAACCGGTTCATATGGTGAAACAGCATATGGATGCACACAAAACTTTCCCGATATTACATTATTGTTGCACATTTTTATTTTTGTCACATTCTGAAGCCCTGACTTATTAATAGCTGTGATTTTATGTTTTAGTTAACATTTAAATGATTCAATCACATGCAATGTTATTTTAGCATCATACCATCATAGATTTTGCTAATATTTTAAATTTGATTTGATTTTTTACATTTGATGTTTTCATTTCATCGTCTCTATAGTTTTTATTGTTTTAATTTTACTTTAGTTTTAGTTGGCAACTAACTGAAATAAAATAATTTTTTTATATTATACTTTATTTCAGGTAATGTTTATTTTATTTCAAGTCATGTTCACAGGTTTAGTTAACAATAATAACCCTGGTCACATGCATACACCACAAATTAGTTAATGATCCGCAAAGCAAATTATCTAAACCCACCTCATGCTAAAACCACAATCACCTATCAAATAACAAACAAGTGGCCTTTTCTCCAGTGACTGGACTCTCACTGAGATCCCAGCAGGAGGAGAGAACCATCTAAAACCCTCAATCTCCATCATCTGCACTGGCTCATCTCTCTATCTGCCTAAACATCACGAGAAGCACTTCCCTCAGCTTCAATATTAAACCCTATGAGGAACAAACAGATCTGAAGAACCACTGCAAAAGAAGCTAATAGCAAGTGAAGTGAAAATATGTGGGTTAGTTATACGTACCTCTATATGACCTTTCTTGTTTACTTCTGTTAGTCATGGTATTGGAGTTTAAATGCAATTTACATTAAAGGGGTCATATGATGCGATTTCAAGTTTTCCTTTCTCTTTGGAGTGTTACAAGCTGATTGTGC
>NW_015555715.1:663533-665851 GCF_001515605.1 Sinocyclocheilus anshuiensis
CTGTTCAAATGCGGAGTTTTGCGCATTGTGTGTGTGTGTGTGTGTGTGTGAGAGAGAGAGAGAGACAGCATCACATCAAAGCGGAGTCAGCTGTCTTAACCGCCGCTTGTGTACTGCATCATTACGGTGTCTGTTCCCCTTTCGGGCTTGAACTGATGGTAAAACTAATGACATTATTTACTGTCTTTACATTTATTTTGAAAGATGAAGCTCATGATTATGGTAAGGGGCGTTACATTTCCGACGAGTGCTTGCGGTGTTCGGCCAATCACAATGCACTGGGTCAGCTGGCCAATCAGAGCAGACTGCGCTTGTCGGAAGGAGGGACTTTGTAGAAAATGAAGCGTTTGAGAGAGGCGGGGCATAGAGGACCTACAATAATGTACAGTATTTGAAAAATAATGTGTTTTTTGAACATTAAAGCATGTCAACATATTCTGTTACACCAAATACACAAAATAATTATCTTTAAAAAAGCATCATATGACCCCTTTAAATACATTACTGTACATGTGATGTTTTGAATATAGACCAGATCCATCTTGGTCACTCAAAGTAATGGCAGCAGTCAAATATCAAAGGTTTTATTCTAAAAGTCAGACATTAGTTTAAAGATAAACGTGGTGTCTTGAAAGAGAAAGTAAGTCATCCTTTGATGATAAAACCCATGGATCTCAAACCCCTCCAAAAGTAATCTCTAGATTGCAGACAGTGATGTATCACCTTGTCACAATCTCATGAACTAATTGTAGAAATGTTCGTTTCTTATCACGTATATTGATGCGATCTGCTGACCCTGTGGCCATTTGAAGCCACATCTCCTATGTCAAGCCAAGTCCTCCCACACGGCTCTTCCCTTCTCCTACTGGCTTTGAAGTTCATTCTCTTCAAGCTAAAAAAACCTCACGCCAAGTCACTTCAAAGATTAACTCTGAAATATTAAAGATAGGACTTCATAAAGCATAAAGTGCCCTTCATGTAAAATTATTCTTGGACTTGTCTTTAACCAATAAAGATTTGTAAACTACATATTTATTTTCCAGCAACTCCAACTTCATCTTCAGGCCATCTAAGACTTAGGTGAGTTTGCTTCTTCATCTGAACAGATTTGGAGAAATTTAGCATTACATCACTCTCTCATCAATGGATCCTCTGCAGTGAATGGATGCCGTCAAAATGAGAGTTCAAACAGCTGATAAAAACATCACAATAATCCGCAAGTAATCCACATGACTCTTGTACATCAATTAATGACTTGTGAAGTGAAAAGCTGTGTGTTTGTAAGAAACCATCAATGCATTTTTAGCTTCAAACCCATTGATAAAATACGTCCTCTATCCATAATATCACTTTCTCCAGCGATATATAGTATATAATGCCCTACGTGAGCATACTGCCCTAGTATGAAGTTTGACATACTTATATGTCCAACTTCATATAAAGAACTGGGCGATAATATAGTTACATTTACACTTTTATAGTTACATTTTCTTTGTCTTTTTTTGGTATGACTGTCTGAAAACTTTCTGGACATTTTGGAAATGATGCCGTTGTTTATTTGTGAAGGTTCCTGTGGCAAGTGATAAGAGTTCCCTACTCTCCTTGTTCCCTAATGATGAACATAATCACCTGTCGACTGACAGTGGGACCTCACCTCAAGCTAGACCCCTCTCAGGCGATGCTGCTGATTTTACAGATTTACTCTGAAGGGGGTTATGTAACAGAGCCTGCCAGAGCACTGTACTGTAAACACAACTCTGCTTCTTTGATAACCAATGAGTTCTTCAAATCAGGTCTGAGGAAAGAGCTTTAACACCCCCCTGTGGCTCTCATTATTGGGCCAGGGTGATGGGCTAAGTAGCTAAAATCCCACCGAAGTCCCTTTGGGATTTCTCCCCATGGGGTGCACTGAATCAAGAGTCTGATGGACTTAGTGGAGGTGCTGTTTTTATTACGATTATTCTCTGGAAAACTGAAGGTCATGTTGCACTTTATCTAAAAGTCTCATTTGATACTTTTAAACAAATATAAAGCAGTAGCTAACTGCTCTGTCAGATGGATTGCACCAAACAGAATAGGTATAACCATTGAAAATAAATCTGGGTCTGATAATAAAAATAAAAATAAAACAAGTGTTGAATCCTACCACCTGCTGGTGGAGAACTGGAAATACATAGCATAAAATCTGTTGCAGTCCTCAAAACTGGAAGAGATTTTGCATTTTCGAGTCAGTTTTGAGTCAATTTCCTATGGGTTTTTAGAATGGTGGTTTTTTGTTTAAGAGAAAAATAAGAAAAGTCTGTAGTTAACATTACCTG
>NW_015555715.1:666035-670966 GCF_001515605.1 Sinocyclocheilus anshuiensis
GTCAGCTTTGGATAAAAAAAAATTCTAATGATTAATTATATTATTCCCTGATAAGTACAACACGACATTAAAACGAGCATATAATTGAGATACTATTATAGTTTTTATATTTTACATTTTCATTTTATTAGTTTTATAGTTTAAGTTTTAGTAATGTTGTTATGTGAGTTTGTTATTTTTAGGTTTTTTTTTTATATATATATATATATATTTAAATTGTTTATTTAGGTTTTAGTTATATTAGTCCTTAAAATAATTTTAGTCAGCTTTATTTATATAGCGCTTTTAACAATACAGATTGTTATATATGCAGTTTTATTCAAAAGTTTGGACACCCCTTTGAGGCTGGATAATAATTTGCTCTTTCTTTATAAGAAAAGATCATAGTGATATGCCATTCAGTTTCCAGAGAAGGCTGCATAATGTGATGTTTTTCAGACATAAAATCTTATGGCATGTCGGATAGATCGTATTTACGAGTTGAACGCACATGAACGCCACCACAAAGTCGTTATTACGAGTGGGAAACTCGAAATGTTCTTTAAGCCCCGAGTTTCCGAGTTGGGGGCGTGTCAATGAGAAACATGGCAGAATCGATGGATGCAACGTCTAGTTGACGGCACATTTTTGTTTAAATCGATCGTTTAGTTGTCCTATAAACTTAAATTGGTCATGTTCTTGTTACACAGCTAGTTAATGAGGACTTGAACGCAGCATTAGTGTAGCAGTACTGAGTTGTATCAAATAAAGCTGAATGTGAAATATAGGCTGTGCAACATTTTGGGCACCCATTCAGTTGTGTTGATTTGAATACCTGCAGTCAATTAATGTTAATTAATTGTAACACAAAATTGATTTGATTGGCTCAATTAACTGTAACACTGCAAACTCAGGTGCAAACAATCATGAAAAAGTATGTTTAAGGTAGCTGATTGCTAGTTGTGCTTCCCCTTGATTCTATATTTGAAAGTAACATGGGAAGCTCAAAATAACTCTAAACTGACCTAAAAGCTAGGATAATTCATCAACGTGAAGGTTTAAAGGGGTCATATGATGCGATTTCAATTTTTCCTTTCTCTTTGAAGTGTTACAAGTGTAAAAATCGACAAGGCGGGGCATAGAGGAGAAACAATAATGTACAGTATGTGGAAAATAATGTGTTTTTTGAACCTTAAACCGCATAAACACATTTCATTACACCAAATACACAAAATAATGTTCTTTTTAGCAGCATCATATGACCCCTTTAAGGTCTCTGCCTCCACAGTCAGAAATATAGTTAGAAAATAGAAGGCGACAGGAACAGTCCTTGTTAAGGAAAGATGTGGTAGGCTGAGAAAAACATCTGAAAAGCAAAGGCAAAGAATGGTTAGAATGGTCACAGACAAACCACAGACCACCTCCAAAGAGCTCCAAGAACATCTTGCTGCTGATAGTAATATTTTATATGATTTCAGTTGATGTTTATTATAATTCAAGTAACAATTTTTTTTAATGGTTTTATATTTAGTTTTAGTTAACTATAATTATAATATCTTAATTGGAATTTTAATATACATGTAACATTAATATGACCATATAATGATGAACAAAAAAAACAAGTAAAATGGAATTTACAAAATATTCTTTATTCTAAGCAAACACACAACCCTGTTTAATATATGTAAAAAATATGCAGTTATCAAAGAAGGGGAGTGGAGGGTGGAGGTAGGATTGATATTTTTTTTATCCACTTGTCATGATTTTCTTGAGCAAAATCTCTAATGATATTTAATAAACCCTTTGAGAAATCCAGCCTCGAGAGTCAGGGTAAGACGCTGCCCTTAGAGGCAGGTGAATTGAGCTGGTAAATGAAAAACAATTTCATCTTTGAAAGGAAGGTGAAATTAGATTAGAAAATCTACTTGAAATCTTTGAAATACCACCCACTTGTATGGTAACCAGGTTCAAGGTACTTTTACTGTTTCTCTTCAGGATGCAGAGACAGCACAACTGATGCTGAATCAAAAAAAGCACTCCTCTTCAAATAAGTGGCTAAAATAGAAGACTCATTCACTGAGCAGAACAGTGTGAGAATTGAATCACAAGTGGGATGTAAAAAAAACTGTTCTTGTGTGCGTGGCGCTAACCTGAAAACTGGCAAAATCCAAAGCTGCAGTTTCACACTTGTGTATATCTTATTATTATCTGCTTGGTATGATAGCGGATTTGTCTTCACATATAAACATTTACAACCTATGTTGCATGCTGTACAAAGTTAAAAATATGTGCCCAAGGAGTAAAAGCAGCACTGTGAGAAAGATAAATGCTATCCTCAGATGATCTCTGAAAGTCAATGGACTGAAATATTATCAATTCTGCCACAAGGAACAAAGCTTTTGTCTTCGGGTTCACTGTAACAACTACATTCTGTTTCATTTGTCTTTTTTATGCCTGGATAAGACAAATTGAAATTAAATGGTTGTGAAAATGTTCATAGTCTGTGAACATATTTCGTTGGTGTGTGTGTTTGCCTGTGTGATTTCATGCTACATACATTCAGGCCCCATGCTGTGATTCATCATTTCTGTTAGTTCTTCCTCAATGAGCAGTCTTCTGATTCATGCCTGGCAAAAAATAACACAGTTGTAACGTACAAAGTTCACTAAACTGACGAAAAGATAAAAAGGATTAGTAATTTTTATGAAGTTTTTAAAAACTCCAAACATTTCTTGTCTTTTTATATCTACCACTGCACACTGACACCTAAAATATGATTAAGTATTTATAGTTCTTGCATTGACTGGGTCTCATTTGTGACTACAGACAAATTCAGGCTTAGCGGTTTTATTATGCGCCTACCAACAGATGGCAGTCTAACATGTTTAACCTGAAGACAATTAATTAAGAGCCTAAAACTAAACTCAAATTGAAACCCTTCAACTCAGCCCAAGAAAGTTGTTGTCCCTGGCATTCAGCAAACTCAGCACCTGTGCTGTCTGCCATTTTAATCACTAAGCATGAATTTATTCCTTATGGTCCTGAGGGAGCGCCTGGTGTTTGTCTCATTAAAGCCTCCCTAGTGATTGGAAATGAGAGGCCACGCTCTGTGGTCTCTGCCAACCTCTTCTGCTTTGCGTGGAGAGGGGGGTCCCAGGGGCGATTGTGTTTTTCAAATATCAGTTAATCAGTATTCAGCTGCCAGTCTGCCATACTGGTCAATCAGCTCAGTGTATGTGGCTTCACTGACAATCTTAATCTGTCAAGGCAAAGCGTTTATAGCCTATAAGTGAATAATAATTTTATTGATTAGTTTAGTGTATATGTTAACCTTGGCAATGCCTCAACCTAAAATTCCTTTTTCTTGAAATATAGTACATTTAAGTATATTAATCATTATTATTAAGAAATATATACTACCATTCAAAAGTCTGTAATATTTTTAATGTTTCTGAAAGAAGCTCACCAGAAGAATGCTCATCAAGGCTGCATTTATTTGGTCAAAACGGTTTTGAAAACAGTAATAGCCTACTGTGAAATAGTATTACAATTGGAAATATTTGTTTTATATTTTAATAGACAATTTATTCCTGTGATGGAAAAGCTGAATTTTCATAAGTCATCACTCCAGTCTTCAGTGTCGCACGATCCTTTAGAAATCTTTCAGATATGATTTGGTGCTCAAGAAATATTTCTTATTACTATCAATTTTGAAATCATTTGTGCTTCTTAATTATTTTGTGGAAACTATGATACATTTTTTTTTTCAGGATTCTGTGATGAACATAGTTCAAACAAGGCCTATTTATTTGAAAGTATACTTTTCAAAAAGCTGACCCCACACTTTTGAATGGTCATGTATTAGGTCTACTAAAAACAGCATGTATATAAGTAATTTGGGATGTAACCCACTTTATACAATATTTTACAAAACAGTTTCGGTCCTGGACGCTGAATGATTTCAGCAGGGCTAAAACACTCATGCGAACACTGGAGAGCGAATACACTTGTGTGAAGAAGTCTCTTCGGTTTAGCATCCTTCAGGTTTAGCAAAATTTTACCTACAAACTCATATAGGCCTATCGAAACTATTACAGTAGCCTATATGAATCGTAGAAGCTTGGTTGAGTAGCCTACAAAAAAAAAACTATGACTGTTATCAGTTATCGCCGTTTTAAGCGTTATGTACGTGTTTATGTAACCTGTATTAAATAGTATTAAATAGTTCAATAAATGAGAGGTTAATTAACTTTTTAGACACAGTATTGCCAGTTACATAGTTTTGTTCCATCAAACACAATAGTTCCAAACAAACAAACCCGAATTCACCATTGGAGTCTTGTGGTTTTGAGTCATTGATTCATTCACAAAGGCGGTCTAAGTTCCTGAATGTTGTTGAAAGAATCGATTCAATGACTCATTCACACAGACAGTCATTTGTCGCCACCCACTGGCGTGATAATGTAACCTTCATAAAGAGTCAAGACTGATGCAGACTGACCAATGACAAGCGGATTGATACACACAGTAAAAAGTCCCAACGCTTGCTGAATAACCATACTTTTGGAACGCCGCGATTCCCGGATCTAACTTTTGTATAATGCTTTATTTGAATGCAGTAATCGCCTACTCCAGAGGCTGTAATTCCACAGGTTAGTTCATTGTGTACAGGAACTTGAACATTCCTCACATTCCAGGAAGCCTTTCAAGCCTGTAGTATTTACTCAACTTCCTAAATGATAGCTCTTTTCACTAATGATTAGCTAACCATTTATTGGTGTTACGTGTTTACCGTTTTAAAGGGAAATGGAGAATTAAGACCATCTAGGAAGAAAGAGGTAATTCTTGCCTGATGTTTGTTCATGTTTAGGCTAATGCACAAGAATTCACTTTTTTAGCTATCTGAACTGCCCAATACCTCTGCAATTTACCTGTGGATGACTCAGCATCAC
>NW_015555715.1:671073-687224 GCF_001515605.1 Sinocyclocheilus anshuiensis
TTAATATCCTGTCCAAGAGTGACTAAACACTTAGCAGGCTGTTTCATCTGAATATGCTGGACGTTTATGTAGGATCCACAGTGAACCAAATCAATTTAAGAACAGTCAGACAGGGGAGTCAGAGTGCATGCTATTCACATAATTGCTCCTGCTCAAAATAGCTTATGAATCTCCCAGCAGAGATATATACGTTAAGCTTGGTTGATTTAATGGGTATTGCACACTGAGTCATTGAAATGTATGCGATCTTTATTTCAAAGCTTTGTCTTCCTGATCCTTGGATCGGGTTTAACAGCTTTGGCTCTTAGGCAGTCTTAAATAGCATAAAAAAAAAAGAAGTTAAAAGATTCAGCAAGTGCCACATGACCATCCAGCCATTAAACATGAGCTATATAAATAAAATATGAAAAGCATGCTGAATATGATTGACCTTTTGAGGAGATTCGTGGCTCTAGTCTGTCCCTATACGCTGTCAGAGCATTAACCTTATCTGTGAGGCATATAAAGCACTCCTGACTACTGCATCAGTCACCTCTGCATGCTTTTCTGTCGTTCTGTTGTATACTGCATTCTAACACTATCATTTTTTCCCCTTATAAGCCTCATAGAAGGTGACCAGCCAGACTAGCGCTTTCATTCTTTATTTAAGTTGCATTTACTTCAGAAGAGCTCTCTCTTTTTCTCTGCCTTTAAAGATTTATCTTTAGGGGAGCAGGGCAGATCCAGCTAACAATTTTTGGTCCCAGAATGTTTGTGGAATGTTACTGTAAGGTTATAAAACTAAAACCTAAAAGATTGTTCTTAGATATTATGGTTCCCAAAAGGAGTGAGAAGCATAAATGGAGCATCTGCTGTCTGCTACATGCCTGCTATTTTGTTTTTCTGCTGTCTTAGCCCGAGCTTTCCTATGCTGGAGAGAGATGTAAGTGTTTCCCATGGGTAATGGAGTTGATCATCCTATTGTTGCCCTGGGCACACCCTGCCTCATATACCAATGTGAGTGCCTATATAATTATTTCTACCAATTACTGGCAGCTGAATTAGAAGACAACAAGGTTATAAAAGCCACTGAAACTTGTGGTGTGAGGGGAGGGAATGAAGTTTCAAGGCTGGTGAATTGAGTTGCTGGCTGTCATTGGAGCAATTTCCCATTTCCCATTTGTTATTTTTATTTGTTTTCCATTCTCTCTACTTCCTCTGCTCTGTAGCTTGTTATATGTTTAAGTTGAACCTTATGTATCTCGATCTGTACTGTATAATAATAATAATACTTGTTATTATTATTATTATCATCAAATATAAGCAATGTTTCTTGAAGACCAAATCAGCATTTGGCTTGATTTGATTTCTGAAGGATCTTGTGACACCAACGACTAAAGTAGTGGCTGCGGGATATTGAGCATTGTAAAAATTACATTTTAAAATATCTAAAATAGGGATTAAAATAAATATGTAAAAATATTTAAATCTAAATATTTAAAATAATAATATTTTACAATTAATATTTTTACTGTATTTCTGATCAATAAATGCAGAGTGATGAGTTATAGACTTAATATAATAATACTTAAATAATAGACTTAAGTTAAGTTAAAACTTAACTTAAATTCTTATGCTGACATACATTTCTACTAAAATTCCACTGGTGGTCTCATACTTTTGGACCCCACTACATACACTTAATATAAAGTTATTGTAACACAATGTCATATCCTTACCTTAAAACTTGAAAGTGTGGGACCAACACTTTTATTTTGACACGTTTTAATGACCTTTTTCCAAACCCATGCCTCATTCACTCATACAGAACATACAGGATCTGCCCGCTACAGATTTAATGCCAAGCAATAAACAGAGGCCGATGCGAGTGATTTGAATCGGCGCATCAAAGAGAAATGCATTGCTTATGCCCACCCTGGAATGGCAGAGGGAAACGGCTGAAGGCAAAGTTGGACAGATTTATAGAGTGTTTTTATGGGCCTGTTAGAAATCACTCAGGTCTTATTGAGGCTGATAATGAAGGGAAATATAAAACAGGCTGGCTCTTTTCATTGGCATCATTCCTGGTCTTCCTCATTACTGAGGCATTGTGATGGCATTTTGAAATCTCACAAACACACACTTGCATACACTGATTTTCCTTCCAAAGCCTGTAGAAATAAAGGCACGAGGATCCAAAAAACTAGAAGAAATACATGCAAACCAACTGCCCGAACAAAACAAATAGTCCATAAATACATACATGTATGTTTACATGCTGAACAATTGATAGGAGCATTGTTGCTTTCAGCATCATAACTGAAAAACTGTAAGGTACAGTATTGTACACAATTCCCCCTAGCAGATATAGACAGTTTTCCCTGAATCTTATGGAAAGGAAACTCAATGGATGTCAATAAGAAGTGGTCGCATTCCTCAGCTTGCTTTAGCAATAAAATACTCCTCTGTGCATTAATTGCTATTCGAGAAAATTGTAGCGCTCCAAAAAAAAAAGTTCCTTGTACTGCAGGTGCGTAGAGCCAGGGTGGCTAACCGCATACTGATCCACTCAAGACTAAAAAGTCTACAAAAACATCTTTTTAAT
This sequence comes from Sinocyclocheilus anshuiensis, assembly GCF_001515605.1. NCBI lineage: Eukaryota > Metazoa > Chordata > Actinopteri > Cypriniformes > Cyprinidae > Sinocyclocheilus > Sinocyclocheilus anshuiensis. The sequence continues at coordinate 673,658 of NW_015555715.1, forward strand.
TTTTATAAATTGCATTGTGCAAAAGTGCTCCACTGCACTGAAGCACTGAACATAGCAATGTGCTGAAACGTTTGCTTGCTTGCTCGTGTCCATTTGTTTTTAATTCACATGCACTTTGCACTTTTGCACAATGCAATTTATAAAAATTTAAAAGATGTTTTTGTAAACTTTTTAGTCTTGAGTGGATCAGTGTGCGGTTAGCCACCCTCTTGCTCATTTTCAGAATTGCTATTTAAAATCATTTTCTTCTTCACTATACCAGAAAATTACAGTGAACATGCTGTGTGCCTCACTCCACACGCTTTTGTATGCTGACAATATTAGCATTAGTTAGTTAAAATGTCCCTCGTAGTGCACAGCTGTGCTGTTTAATTAACATAATTTCCTCAGCCGCAGATTCACTAATTGCTATTAAAATCCTAACACCGCTCTCTGCTTAAAATGGACAATGTCTTGCAAGTAAACGTTTTTATTGCCAGGTTTCAGGCTGGAAATACTTAAGAGGAGGATCTGAAGAAAAAAAAGAAACAGGTGTTGAAATCACTTTAGCTTTGGCGGATATGGCAGAACTTCATGGTGAATCTAGTTTTAACACTGTACTTGTCCAGAGATGTCCACAATTTCATAAAGGCCAATGTTTATTGACTTGTTAGGAAACCAGAAACTTCCTCCATCTCTGCAGGGAGGTTTACGTAAGCACATGACTAAGGTTAAATGCTTATTAGAAGTTGCATGATGTCCTTTAGGTTTTATATTTGATTAATATTTGGCAGTTTGCTAATATGAAATGCCTTTAAACTGTCTGTGCCCTTTAAAGAATCTAAAACATACTCACCAGTTATATTATATTAAAGAAACATGTAATTGGTTCAGCTCATCAACCTCTGTAAATAACAGGTCTGAACAGAGCAACATTACAATAATGAATGGAAATATTCTGTAATGCCACATCATCTTGTCTGGACCATTAGTATGTCTGGGGCACAAAAACCCAGGCCTGTCTTCAAATGTGACAGGTCAGTCTTTCCATATTTAGCCATACTGAAACCAGCAGAAACATTTTACAGAACCAAAACCTTCCATTGCTATATGGGGTCAAATGAAGGACTCACAGTGAACTTGCTTTAAATCTTCAACACACTGATTTATCAATCTTGGTTTAAACAAAGCAACTCATGTAACTATGGTGAATTGGTGGCTAATTAGTATGAATTCGTACAATCTAATTTATACATTTTCATACAATCTGTTAATACCCCACTGACAGTTATGTTTCAGGGTGGAGCTTCATGCAAATTTGTTCATATGATTCACATTGTTCGAATTCATACGAAATCGTCATCTTGTAAAATAGTTATGTTTTGCGGTTAGATTGAGTTGGTCGAAATCAGAGTGAGATAATTCTGATAACCAAAAATCATTGATGGAATCTCCAATCACAATCTAAATATACGTCCGGATGTAATTTTCACTTTAAAAAATAAATGATTTTGCATTTAGTTGGTCTTTGGCGTGTCTGCCAGCTCAGAAAAGCTGTAACGAAAACACGCAACCAGTTCGTTATGGGCTGTCTGAGTCTGAAATGGTGTCATCCAGCGAGCTGTTTCAATTTGCAGCCGGTTTCTACATAGATAGCTAGCTATTTGAATAAGACCGCCACTGAGCCATATATGGATATGGGGTGAGCAGTAGCTCATTATCATTTAAAGAGACATGCACCAAAACGGGTCGCTGGTAAAAAGGGTGTTGTTTTACACGGCCACTGAAGAATTTTAACCAAAGTATGTTACAGACATTTCACGAAGACCCTAAAGAATCACACCAACTTGTGGAAAATGGGCATCCGATGTCCCCTTTACATGTATTTTTGTTCAATGTGCTTTCCTAAAGTCTGCATGACATTTATGTATTAAGTGAATGTAATAGCATTCACACTCATACTGAATTTACATTTTTGATGCTTGGCTGAGCAATCTCATTAGAGCACAGTATCATTTATTGAAATTTGTAGTGTCCATATTCCTTAAACAAAAATGAAGGGCAAAAATGACCTGCACTTTTCTCTTTAATTGCAGATCAAACTGAGTATTGTTATTTTAATTTAATATTTCTTCCTCCCCCCCCCCCCCCATTTCTCCCCCCCCCCCACAAATTCATTAATTTAACATATAGTACATCAATTGAAACAAAATAAGATAAATGGAAAATATTAAATTAGAATATAAAGAATATATAGGTGTAGATGGATTATTTTTTTAGGAATGTAAAATGTGCAAATATCAAATATGTCTCATGCAGGTTGTATGATTTTTATGTAACCTATCATTGCACTGCGAACCCACACATATTAGCAAAATGTCTATCCTCTGGAATCAGACAAACACACTGTCACAGACTTTCCAACCAACAACATCTCACAAGCATTTAGACTATTACAGAAACGGATGTATGCATTTTTCACAGAAAATCAATGAACAAAGGTCATACAAAAGACTATATAAGAGACTGTAATTCAAGCACATGTCTAAGATTCAACAATTGGTCATAGTCATCCTACAGTATGATTCATCACAGAAATAAAGACGGACATGTTTCTCATAACATGTCTGATGAATGAAATTCATCAAAAGACCCTTCATGTCTTTTTGGGTGGATGAAATCTGCAGCTCGTAAGAACACTCGTAAGAGAGACCATGTATGATCTTTTTGCTTTAGAAAGCAAAGAAAACATTATGTCGGCTGCTTGTAATGTAGGCAGCTTGATCTTTCCGCTCAAGATCACTTTACCCATTGAAAACTTCAATGCTTTTTTTTTTTTCCTAATAAGGTGTAAGTAATAAGCCCCTGTAACCATTTCAGTACTCCAATCATGCATTTAAATAATTTCATATCAGGTTTAATCAAAAGTAAATTGGAAATGCATCCCAAGGGAGATGGTAGCACACCTTCCCATTTAATGGGAAGAGACACTGGTGCACATATTAGTAAATGTTCAGGAAAAATGTGATCATGTGACGCTCAAATATGAAAAACATCTAATGTCAGTGGTAGCTTGTGGGTGTGTCTTTGTGGCAAATATCACTGATGTTCATACAATTTGGGGCAGAGAGGAAACATTTAATGGGGTTGTTCGTTTAAATACCAAATCCATGAGGTCTGCAAAACGTATTGACCTATGAATGTGACCAGCAGTTTTTAACCCCTTTTCTGTATAACCTTGAGCTTATACTGGCCTCTTTTTACCCTCCCTTGATGTTTCATACCTCTCTCAGAAATCCGATAGGATTAGATGAAAACCGGTCTGGCTTACTTGTCACAACGTTCCCTATGGAGTCTTTTTTCTCCTGCCATGGACATGTGACTTATATTTAGCCTCAGGACAGAACACAATATGTGCCATGCATGTGCAAAATGCATGGAATAACAACCTTGAGGAAATGACAAAAAATTATATGATTTGCATAAAGATAAATATTTAACATATGTAAAAAAAAATGACATTTACATGTTAATATATATATATATATATATATATATATATAATACTACTATATATTACAAATAAATAGTTTTAAATTGAACACATTGTAATTTAAATAAAATATATTTATACAATTTTATAAATATTTGTTGGTCAAAATGGTGGCTTGATATATATTTTACAATATTTTGTTTCATAAGTTTTGTTTTTAGTCATTGTTTACAATGAAAATATTAATTATAAAATTCATAGGCCTTTCAGCTATATTTAAAGGAGACATATTATGCCCCTTTTGTTTTTACAATATGTAATATAAGTCTCTTGGGTCCCCAGAATGTGTCTGTGAAGTTTCAGCTCAAAATACTCCACAGATCATTTATTATATCATTTTGAAAATGCCTATTTTGAGTGGAAGCAGAAACACGCTGTTTTTCGTGCCTGTCTCTTTAAATGCAAATGAGCTGCTGCTCCCCACCCCCTTTTCCAGAATAGAGCTGCGACATTACATCTCGGACCTGCTAAAAACATCTGTTTTGGTTTATCGCGCTGAAATCATGCGTTTTAAACCATATTAGTTTAAACTTCTGATATACGGTTTTCTGAGCGCACACAACCGAAGCACACGGACAGAAAGCGGCTACCAGACAGAATGTGAGTACTAAACTAAGTTCTCATTCACACACAAGTTTATGTTAAAAACACACGAGTTACAAAAACAGTCAGTTATGTCTGTGAAGGTAAACTGCTGGGAAATAAATCGCATGTTTATTTTAGATCTGTGTGGCAGCAGCAATATACATTAAATAAATCAATAAATCCACTGTTCTCTTGTCTCCTCTGAGGCTGGGACTGTAAATTCTGTGCTCGTCTGTGCAGCCAAAGGCAGAACAGTTAGCATGTTTTGCTCAAACTTTCACCATGGCATTAGAACTAGTACACCGTTGTCGCTTGCGAAATCAAAATGGCGGTGCCATGGGCGGAAACGTGCAGAATAAGGGGCGGTAATATTAGAATGAGATCCCTTTGACACGTCACCAAGGGAGCGTAATCAGACACGCTCATTTTCTCAGACGCTTGCAGAAAAAGGCTTCCCAAAACAAAGTTACTGGGTTAATCTTTTTCACGTTTCCTTGGTTGGTAGATGCACCGGGAACCTGATTATAGCACTTATAACCTGGAAAAGTCAGATTTTCATGATATGTCACCTTTAAATGAAAACTTAGTAAATTTTAATTTAAGGCTGAAAAACCTGTGATAGGCTGTTTTTTTTTTTTTTTGGCAGGTTCCACCATGACAACTTGCCCCAAAAGCACAAAAAGGTCAGTTTAATGAAATTATAATGAATAATGAATAAGTAATAATGAATTACTTTTCAGTAATTTACTGAAGCAGTTCACTCAGTAAAAATAGCTTACTCAAGTATAATGTGAATCCAAAGCAAAACAAAAAGTATGAAAAGTGTCCTCTTTTCTTCTTGATATTTACTGTTAACCATTCTCACATGGTATTTTTATACCATATACTAGTATGTGGGTCAATCTTAAAATATGCCACATGAAAAGGCTCATTATTCAACACTTTACTAACTTAAACTAAGACAAAAGCCAGACACTATTTTGAAAATGCCTCCATTGCTCCAAGTCTTGGCTGGAGATGGGGGGATCTGTGTATGTGTGCTGATACAGCCACATGAAAGCTTCCACTTCTGAGTGCATGTCTGCAGCTCTGCACTCAGGGTGGCGAGAAGGCGCACAGTGCAACCCTGAGGAATAAGATAAGTAAGAACAAAGCTTGCTTTCCCACAGTGTCAAAACAAAGACTTCCCACTTCACCCTCAGGCTCGCCCGCCTTGAACGCTACACGGGAGACTATTAAGTCTGAAGGAGGCTGAGGATTTAAAACACACTCTAGACATAACTATTCCTTGGATCGTTTTGTTTTTCTCTTTACTGATATGGATTTTTTTTTTTGCCACCAAACACGTTTTGGATCAGGCTGGGCAGGGTGATGGAGATAGTAGTGTTAGTGAAGGTGTAAATTCAGGTTGTAAATTACTCTTGAAAACCCAAGCAAACATTAATATTTACACTTGTGAAATATTTAAACTAGTGAAATAATCATGCAAAGTGTAGTTTGCTTGTGATGAATGAAACAAGCAAGCAAGCACAAAGGGGAAATCTCTCAAGTTAGAATATTATTTTAAATTATTAAATTGAGCCCGTTTATGCCACTGGATAAAAAAATAAAATTGCGTATTTTTATCTCAGAATTACAAATATAAACTCAGAACAGTGAGATAAAAAATAGAATTGTGAGATAAAAGTTGCAATTACTTAAAAAAAAAAAAAGTACTCCATGGTGGAACCCCCCTAAACTTCAAGATCAATTACCTGCATTAATTAATTCATTTCTGTGGCAGAAACATTAAAAGAAAAATGTTGAATATCCTGGCCACTCTTTTAAATATCATGAAAGTGAGGCTTGGGCTGTCAAGATGTCAAATGAGCAAAAAAAAAAAAAAAAAAAAAAATAAAAAAAAAAAAAAAAAAAACAAAAAAAAATTCATAAATAAAATAAAAACATCATAAGTTTCATAAACGTAGGGCATTAAAATCTACTTCAAAGTTTATTTTCCATATTATGAAAGAGAATGGGGTTTTAGGATGCTAAACTCCAAAATGAAAGAAAAATCCTCTGAAATCAATTGTCACAGCAGAGGAAAAGATTATCGAGAAATAAAGACTTCAAGTTTCACATTCAAAGATATTCTATGGCTTCAAAAGAAATGGAAAATATATGAGAAAAGGTTGTGTGACTACTTTTTTATTCTTGTTATGGTCTGCAGATCCCCACTTATTTTCATTATAAATGAGTAGCCAGTACATTCATCAACATTTATCCTTTTGTGTTCTGAGAAAGAAAGTCATGCAGGAACAACATTTTCATTTTTGACTGAACTATTCCTTTTAAGTCAAAGACTGATCACCATGTGTGAGTATTATGACTAATAGAGGTCAGACCATGAAGGGCACAATGAAGGGTGTTGTCCTCATAAAATGCAGGCTTTCACTCTTTAGTTCAAACCCTCTGCTTAGAGGCATTAAACGTGATGGAAGAGAAATGAGGTACAAGGATGGTGAGGGAGTTCAGAAAGAAGAGGAAGCATGCTGCCTCTTTGACAATAAGCTGGAACCCATGCCAGGTGTCTGTTTCCAGGGTTGCACACATGTACACATGAACACACACAATGGTACTTGTCTGCACTCACAGAAGGTATGGGTCTCAACCTTTTCCCCTCTTGTGGCAGCATTGTGCGTAATTCAGCAGGTGTTCCCAATAACCCAGCTGACCAGGGGCGTAAATTTCGTCTAACAGTTGGGGGGGACAATAAACATAACATTTCTCAAGAGTGATTTTTGAAGGGGACACAAATAATACAGCTAAAATTGTACGTGTAAGGATATGTATACATAGAGGTAAGCCTTACTACTATTAGTGCAGCAGAGAGAACGTGCCAAACTAGACAACGTCAAGCTGTTGTGGTCGCGCCAAGACAGCGCTCGTGCCCGTTGTATCCGTCACAGTGTTGCCAAGTCCGCGGTGTTACCGTGGAATTGGGCTACTTTATCACTGTTGCCGCGGGTTGTTTTTCATGTCCGTGGGTTGAAGCGACCCCAATAACTTGTATTTTAGCCCCGGGAACGCGATTTTTACCGGGGACTCCCTCGAAATGCGGTTAGTTTGGGCTAGTTTTGGGTAGCAATTGGGAGGGTTTTGCTGTAAAAAACCTGGCAACCCTTTTTGTCAAGCAGGTAACCTTAAAGGGGTCATATGATGCGATTTCAATTTTTCCTTTCTCTTTGGAGTGTTACAAGCTCTTGGTGCATAAAGAAGATCTGTAAAGTTGCAAAGACTAAAGTCTCAAATCCAAAGAGATATTCGTTATAAAAGTTAAGAGTCAGCCACGCCTACCTAAAACGGCTCATTCTAACGCCCTCACATATCTACTTCACTATGTGGGAAGATTTGCATAACGGCGCCCAAATGTTAATGCAAAGAAAGAAGGCGTAACTTTTATTCTGGCTGTAGTATTGTCTTCATCCGATGTTTAATTGAATAAAATAGCCTTGACAGCCTTGGAGTTCCACAGCTGTTGACTTTGTTCTCTCTCACGGACTTGTGTGTGTAGGTGAGGTAAAAGAGGAAAGCAGGCATTTGGACCAAATCACTGTGAGGCAAGGGAGGGAAGACTCAAAATGTTTCTAAACTTAAAACGCATTTTTGTCCCGTTTATGTTGTTGTACTACTTACACAATTATTTCAAGTATAAAACATTGTTATTTGCAATACACAAACTGGTTTTTAATCATATTTTTAGGGGGGACAACCGTCAGATAGGGGGTGTCCTGTCCCCCCAGGACCCCCCCAGGATTTCCGCCTATGATCCTGTTCAAACTTGGTTATTTGTGAGCTGTAAGGCATCATTTTTACAGTCAGTTATGAAGAATTTGAGAAAACTGGAAAGAACTTTGAACAGAACTGTTTAGTAAGCCATTTTTTTCCCATGCTAAAATGATGTTAACAAACACATTGTTTACATCTTGTCTCTATATTATTGAAACAGTGTGTATGTTAACGTTTATGGATCTGCCCCATTGTAAGTGCCTGACTGTAACCCAGATTTTTAGTGTCCTCGTGTGGCCCGTACAGAATGACACTATTTTTGCCCCGTTTGTGTTGTTTTACTACTTACACAATTATTTACAATACACAGACTGGTTTTTAATCATATTTTTTAGGGGGGACAACCCTCAGATGGGGGTTATATTTAAATAATATAATATAACATAATATACAAATTTAATTATGCAAATACAATTACATTTAAATATCTCTAAATGTAATTAAAGTATAAATTTATTTTTAGTAGCGTTAATGAAAAAGGATTTAAGTTTGTTTTTACAAAATTATCTTTAAATCAAAAAAGCGTTTCATTTTAAATGGCCAGTTAAACACGACACAATGCTCATAGTCTGTTTGTTATGTTTTACTTCTGCAAGTGTGCTTACAATTCACATTCCATTCCATTCCCAGTGATATCTTATCTTTACAGTCCCTCAGGGTTACATCAATTCACTTTTTTTGCAGGGAGAATCTGGGCCACTGCTCCAGAGGCCGGCCTTTTAGGGACAGTCTACTCCTGTGACTTGCTCACAATATCCCAGGAAATGGTGCATGAACATTGTCATTAGGCTTTGTTTAATTTCCTTGATAGTGGTCCAATTGTTTAAAGGGAATTATTGTTCATATCTTGTTCAGTCATATAAAGTACATGATCCGGTGGCCTCCAGGAACATTTCTGTACTGTGCCAGTCAGGGACGGGAAGCATTACATCAATCTATGGTTACCAAATTGGATTACTTTTTTTTTAATTTAGAGTCTTTAGGGCGTTTTCCACTTACCTATGTACTTTGGTGTTTTGTAAAAAGTGAAAATTACTGTAATAGCTGAAGATAAAATCACAGGAAGATTTGTGTCTGGCCTCTTAAACTTACTGAGTGGAATAGAATTATAGCAACCATTCACTATGACACCAATTTCATTACACATTACCTGCGATTCTATTTTATAATATTTTGCAGAGTGCTAATACAACAACACTGGTGGAGATTTTCAGTGACTTTCTGAGGTTACATATAGTTGCACCTGCAGTACATGTAGGTGGTGACAAGTGACTTTTTGAGGGAATTATTGAATCACTCAACCAAATTGAAAAACATGGATTCACTGTGTGTTGTTTAGAGATGTGTAGCCTAATATTTAATTCTGATTCTTCCTTTGGAACTGCATGATGACGAAAAATAAACAAATAAAACGTTATCCAGATATAACTTTTTATCTACCTTATTTTTAAGTAACAGTAGGTTAATCATGCCTGGTTCGTCATGACTCCATACAGATGATGCCATTTGTAACTTCAGTGTGCAAGGCTTCTGGTATCATCCACATTCAAATATTTTACCTGCAGAAAACAACAACAACAACAAACAAAAACAGTTTGTTATGCTGCATGATATGGCAAACTGCTATTTGTTGTCATATTATTTCAGTTTTATTTCCTAGTCATAAATGCACTTTGTTATTCTTAGTTATTTAGCCTACCTATAGCAATGAATCAGAAGTATCGCACATTCGAAGAAAACAGCTTACTTCCACATTCTAAAACAAGGTGGATAAAAGCAACATGTTGCCAATGGCCTGAAATTCTAAATTAAATGTTCAACATTCACATATGAGTGAGGTGTTTGGGTGTCCACATAATGTTGGCCATGTATATTTAAAAAGTACTGTACTGCAAACCAAATAAAGAACTGCAATACTCCTTAAGAACACTCATATTGTTTCTTATTTGGTCTGTATTTTGCATTTCATGGACATTTAGTTGTTTTTAAAAAGACTGAATAATGGTTCATAAAGTTATAACAAAAGAAACAGCATTACAGGATCCACAACATGGCTTTTCACTGGATTTAATTAAAACTATTTGTTAAAACACAGTGAATCATATAATCATATAAGGTATAATGTGAAGTAACCATCTTGACATCGAACTCTTGGCATACAGCTTGCAACATGTTTTTAAATATTTGCTCCTAGATTTGTATTCAACGCCAAATTGGCAAAATAGCAAAACATTTTAATAAATGCTGGACTTATTTTAACAGTGCAGTTTTGTTGTTGGCGATAGCCAGGTTGGTTGAACTGTGAAATGTTTCTCTAAGCTCTGACTCTGGACTTCAACAGGAAATGTTGACCATTGACTCCAAAGGAAACCACTCCCATACAGTGTACGAAAGAGACCCACAAACGTCACTATATTATCAGTATATCTCAGAGATATGAAGGCCTTCACAGACCTGGTAGGACATTGATTTGTTGCCCACTGTCAAACCTAAACTCTTCTTTGGGGCTACTACATTTTTTTTAATGTTTCTTGAGCAGCAAATCATCATATTAGAATGATTTCTGAAGGATCTTGTGACACTGAAGACTAAATTAATGTGAAATATATTCACATTTAAATCTTACTAATATTTCACAAATGACTATTTTTTTGATAAAGTAACCTTTGTGAGCACAAGTGACTCTGAATGGTTAAAAATGGCTTAGCAGAAGGTTTGTTATACCCACAGAACCACCAAGCTATGTACATTTGCACTGTATACTATAGTATACTAGGCGAAGCACTTAGTTGCCATAGTGATTTATAAAGTGTGGGTTTTAGTGTGCAGGATGAGAGCTACAGACATGCTCTCAGGAAATGAACATCAACTTCTCTAAATCTTATAAACAAACTGGTGGAGGAGAGAACAGAGGACTGAGGATGAAGTTCATCAAGATTAGTGTTGTTCCCGGTGCATTGTAGGGGAAGCCGGGAGCAGTGTGTGAGAGCTAGACAAGGCATCCATGTGATCAAAGGCCTGTCGTACAAGATCTCAATCAGGCAAGGATGGGTTCTCCGTAATTGGTACTTCAAACCCTACAAGTGGTGAGAGTGAAGGCCTCAGTTCAAAGTCTTCATCACAGACACTTCTGAATATACTGTACCTGGTGTCACGAAGGCACCGGCATCTGTTTGTGCGTTCACTCAGCGGCGTATCCTCTCGTGTTTTGATCTTGAATGAATCAAAAGATTAAAAACAAATGAAGAAATGCTCATCTTGAAGATGAATTAATTGATAAGGATAATATGAATTTGCTATTGAAGTTGATTAAACTGCCTTGATGAGATTTTGAGGCTTTTAAAGCCAATGGGACCTAAAAACATGCAAATATGAGAATATTTAGCCTTGAATTCAGTTGGAATCTGAAGTAAAGTTAATATATTCTCTCTCACAAATAATATTCATGAGAAGCACTGATTTTATTTAAAAAAAAAATTCAGTTCATTACAATTTTCATTTGTAGATGAGCACCACCAATGTCTCCTCTGCCTCATACGAATCAGTAGAAACAAGATGGGGTCATGGCTTTAAGCTGATTAGCTGTAATAGATAAACTCTCAATGCTGTAGGCAATCAGAGCGTATACATGCGCAGAGAGGGCCTCAGAGGAAGAGATGGTGAGACGAGGACCAGGCTTCGAGGAGGATTCAAGCACAGAGGGTGAGGTGGCAAAAGCAATGTTTATATAAGCAGCTAATCAGCGAAACACACCAGGGTTTTGAGGGCTGGTGGAAAGGAGGAGGGGGAACAGGAAAACGACTCGCCTTCATGCAAAGCTTTCCAGATCGCTGTTAATAAACGCATGGCAACAATCCAAAAAACTGCATTATTCCTTCTGGTTAACCAGCATTTTTGAACGCTTGTTCCACCAAGTGACTAGCTGCCTGTGAAGGTCTCTCAAAGGCACTGGCTAGTAAATGTCCTAATCTATTTCCTTCCTCTTTTCTACCTCAACATGCAACCGCCTTGCCTCTCTCTCTGCTTTGGCGGTATAATAAGAGGTTTGCTGATGAGCCTTGGCGAACACCTGTGGCAGAGCAAATGCTCTGAGAAACAACAGCCGTAATAAGAGCACATTAATGTCTGAGCCAGGCAAGACCGAGAAAAATATAGACATAAAGGTGTTTCAGACCCACCATCACCTTCTGGGAATAATCTCTGGAGACAATAGACCACCCCAGAGAGGTCTCTCTGTGTGTGTATGCATTTGACGATTGTTTCAAACCATAGGCTTCTGCAGGCATTTTCAGAGCCTTCATACAAATTCATTTACAGCACTGAAATAAAAATACTGCTGTGCCTCTATTTCTGGGGGAGCAAGATTGATTGCCAATGTATGACAACCCTGAAGGCTTGGCTTTGTGATCAAGTAAAATCACTGCACTTTATACATTCATCCTACATTTCAACAGTTTGAATTGGAGTTTTGCGGCTTTTATGGCTCTATGTCTATTTGGTCTAAAGCCATCAATATGCTGCTGAAAGTTGACAAAATAAATTTGATCAGATATACGGTATATGATTTAAAAGTTACAGACTTTCTCTTAATGATAATGGAAAAAAAGACAGTTGACTTGTTACATTACAGATTTTTTGTCCAATGAATAACTAGCATTCCAATTCATTGTACATATATTGCTCTTTAGGATTTGAATGAATTCATGAATTGGCCATTAAAAAAGGGGTTCAGCATTTATTGATATATCCCACCACAATTAACAGTTTAAATAGTAAACAGATCAACAAAGAACATAAAACTACAGCCATTAAGTGATTTTAGAGTGCCTTTTAAATTAATAACTAAAATATCAATGAGAGTTGCCACTAAATGTATGCCAAGATTTATTGCATACAAATTCATCAGATACATTTATCAAATTATACAAAATTGAAGTAAGCCATGATTGCTTTGGGTGATTCTTTAACTAATATTATTTTAATTCAAGAGTTTGGTCAAATGGCAGTAAACTGCTTTTATCCAGCCAATTACCTTTGACTGTGGGAGAGGTTCAGACATGCTGAGTGTATGTGAGGTAGAGACAGTGAGCTCTTTTCAGATGCAGTTATTTTTATGAGGTTCAAAAAAAAGAAAAGAAAAGATGAACCTGTTCCCTGACACGATTCTGCAATTGCACACAGTTTTGACTGAATGCTTTTAACGTACATACAAGCAGGGCCGTTTTAGCCATAGTGCTAGGCGGGGCTGAAGCCCCGGGGCCCGAGCAAGGAGGGGGCCCGTGATTGGCTGTGGAGTAGATTGACTGGAGCGCCGATCGCCAAAGACACCACGCCCCCCCACTTATTAGTGCTGTTATTTAGTTGAGCTTTTCCGTAAATTCCATGCATTACCATTTGGAAATTGAAACGTAAAGTCTGAATTTGGTTTACCAATCAAATGCATTTATTCTATATTCGACTTTTGAACGATATGCGCATGTATCTATCAGGTGATCGCTGCCCAGTATGTCTGCATTCACCTCTCTTCACTTTGTTCTGGAGTAATCTGGAAATGGTCGCGCAAAGGACAATTCAATAAGTAAAAATGTCAGCAATTCTAAAAGAGAGAGGGGCTCAAAAAAC
>NW_015555715.1:687243-714400 GCF_001515605.1 Sinocyclocheilus anshuiensis
TATATATATATATATCATTATTGTGATGGGGGGCCCTGCAGTAAGTCATAGCCCCGGGGCCCAGTGCGTTCTTAATGCGGCCCTGCATACAAGGATACATCATTCTTGCCATGAGGCTAAAAAACTCCATAAAACATGTTTGGATAATGTTAAGATTGCGAAGTTAACTTGAGCACGCCAAGTAAAACACCACTGCTTAATTCTATTTGACACGTTTAAAGCATTTTGATTCTGTTTTAACTGAGACAACAAATTAAATTGGCTAGTCATTCACAAGGATGGGTTTGCGTACAACATGATCTTATGCACTGAAATGGTACCCTTTAATACAAGATATTACACCTTTTAAAATTTAAAGGGATAGTTCACACAAAAATGAAAATTCTGTCATTAATTACTCACCCTCATGTCGTTCCAAACCCGTAAGACTTTCGTTCATCTTCGTAACACAAATTAAGATAATTTTGATGAAATGTGAGAGCTCTCAGACCCTGCATAAACAGCAACGCAACTGTAATGTTCCCGGGTCCAGAAACGTAGTAAGGACATCTGTAAAACAGTCCATGTGACATCAGTGGCTCAACTTCAGTTTTGTGAAGCTACGAGAATACTTTTTGAGCGCAAAGAAAACAAAAATAACATAATTCTTTCAACAATTCTTCTCCCCCGAGTTACGTCTTCCACCATTTTAGAGTATCACAATGCATACGCACGCTTTCCCCTAAGCGTAAACAATGCTGATTACGCAGATTACGTTCATGTGTGCACTTTCTCCCCCGAACGTAAACAACGCTGATTACGTCAAGTACGCTCTTGGGTACTCTCCAAAATGGCGGAAGACGTAACTCAGGGGAGAAGAATTGTTAAAAAAATTGTTATTTTTGTTTTCTTTGCGCTCAAAAAGTATTCTTGTAGCTTCGCAAAACTGAAGTTGAGCCACTTTTTTCATCAAAAATATCTTAATTTGTGTTCTGAAGATGAATGAAGGTCTTACAGGTTTGGAACGATATGTTACGGGTTTGGAACGACATGAGGGTGAGTAATTAATGACAGAATTTTAATTTTGGGGCGAACTAACCCTTTAATTATGAGATTAAAAACAAAAGAACGATGAGTTGCTGTCAAGCAAGCGATTCTGCGGTTTCAGTAATCATGTTAACATACACCCTCACCCACAGAGTTTCTTTTGAACAATGGCAAAAAAGTACAGTGACTCAGTCTAAAGGAGATCCTAAAATTAGTTTATTTGCTTTTTAGTACAAGTTCAAAACTCACTGGTATGTAAGAGAGAAACATTAACATACAAATCACTGGCTGAACTGGAAAAAAGCTCCCAACCATTCAGGAAATGTCAAGGCAAACTGACAAGATAATGAGACTGTTGTTTTTGAAGACTGCAGCATGCAGGCGACAGGATTATTTTGTTTTAGGATAATCCAATCACTGGCTGGATCAAAAACTACATCATGTGCTTATGAAATGTAAAAAGTTAAACAAGACCGGTTCCTTGACATAGTAAAAGAAAATACAAGTGTCTTGTTACATGATAGCCTTGGGGGTAAAATTATTTGCTATGCAAAATTCCATCCCTCATAACTTTTTGTCACTTCACCTTTTTTTTTTTGCATTTTCAGCCTGTGAGGATGCCATAGTCCTTGTAATTGAAAGTTCAACATGGGGGAGCTGCCCTGACACAATCTAAAAGGACTGTTTACAAGAATTGGTCGGTGTAATTGTTAGTGCTGGAAATACTGCTGCAGAAGTAGCAAGAGATAAAAGTCAGTAATTGCCATTTTCACACAGGAAATTACGGCTGCAACAGAGTCCTGGCAGTTCTCTGGTTCCTCCTGAACTGACAGTGAAGGTAAACAAGTCACGCTGACAGTGAAGACATTAAAGAGCCCTCTGACTTTGTATTGCCAACACCCTGCAGGGGGTGCTGTGTGGGATCAGAGCCAATGAAGGGGAATTTGGTTATTATCTCAGCGCGAAGCCGGCACTAAATCCCTCTGAATATCAAGGCCTGCTGCATAATGCAAGTTTTTAAAACCCATTTGTTTTGCATTACAAAATAGAGCCTTCTTTAAAATCCCATTTGTTATGAGTCATGCTGATGACAACGGCGTAACACGTTGTTACCCTTCAGGAACTTGGCATTAAAGACCCTGCATTAATTCAATGAAGCAATGAGACCGCAGTCTAATAGGACTGCTAAGACTCAGCTGTTCGCAGGTTTTAAAGAAAGGATGAGGCAATTACTTGAAGCAAAAGGGCTCGAATGTCTCTTTACTGGCACTGACTGAAGAAATGTACACAGGTTTTCACATTAGAATTCAAATATTCCTTACTTGTGTTTGTATTAGTATCAGAATAGATTCTTTCACCGAGTGCTGTCTCAACCCACTTTAGCTGTGAAGGGAACATGAGTCACAGTGTACAAACTATAGTTGATAACACATCTTACATCGCAAAAGCACTGAGGGAAATTGCTATGCTAAAAAGACTCCAAGCTGCAAATGAATTTGAATTTAGTTCTAAAATAAAACATTTTAAAGATACAAATAATTTATGCATCTGTGAGAAGTTTTATCTCTATATTTTGCAATTTGTGCAGTCACCTGTTCATACTGTACATTTGAAAAAAAGAAACAGGTTAAAAAGTAAAGCTTATGTACAAAGTCTGTAGTTTGTTTTAATATAAAACAATTTTGTTCTTTCATCTACCTTGTTCATATAGCTATTAACAATTTGATACTGCTTTTGATAATTAAAGATTACATTAAAATATTTTAATTAATTTAATATATTTTTTCTTTAAAATAATAGCGACAATATATATATATATATATATATATACAGTGGGTACGGAAAGTATTCAGAACTAAACTTTGTATTTAGGTGGAAAAAAAATATTTACAATTGTGGAAAACATGTTGCTTAATAAATATCAGCAGGATTTAAAATAAACAAAATCAGAGGGGTCATTTTAAAGATGAATGAAACCCCAAAATTAAATATTTTTCAGCTTATTAACAATGTTTTTTTTTATTTATTATTTTACGTATTTAATTCAGACTATAAGTGCATATGAATTCTAATAGAGAGAAAAACATAAGATGATAAACATGAATTCACACATTATAGTATGTAATAGGACAATAGAGGTTAAAGGGATAAAAAAAAAATCTGTCATCATTTACACCCCCTCATATTGTTCAAAAACCGTATTCCTTTCTTCTTGAAGACAAAAGAAGATGTTTTGAGAACTCAGTGCTTTTGTACATACAGTGGAAATCAATGGTAACCAAAACTGTTTGGTTACCAACATCCTTCAAAATACCTTTTGTGATTAATCATCAGTCACACAGGTTTGGAATGAGATAAAGGTGAATAATGATAGATGACAGAATATAATGATGACATTAGTAAATGATGATAGAATTTTAATTTTTGGGTGGAATATCCCTTTCAGCTTGTTGGAGTCATTAATTACAATATGTCTAAAAAACACATTTGGTTAATGCTCAACTTTAAACATCAGTATCCAGAGGAGGCGACCTGTCCACACAGGGAGACAGCGAGTCCTGACTATGAGTAGAGCTTATTCCAGTGTCTGAGTCTGTGTCTGTCGCATCTGTAGGGGAGCATGTTAGTCTGACCTTGCCTGCTGTCTGCTGAGAGACAGTGGCCCTGATCTGGCTCTTCAGAGATACAGGGCTAGACTGGTCTGAACAGGCCCCCAGCTCAAGCGCATTGAGTTGGGCAACCAGATGCTGGTATTCATGGTTTTGGGACTGCAGGGCTGTTTTGTTCCACTGTAGTTCCTTCTCGATTTCCTGTGTTTGAGCATGGAGGGAAAGCCCAGCACTCATGCTTGACTCAAGTTCATTGCGTAAGCTTTCCAGCTCTAAGAGATCTGAGGAGGTCAACGCAAGGTTAGGTTCCAGCTCTAGTTCTGGACTAGCAGCTGCTGCTTCTTTCAAGTCTTCTAAATCTGAAGTCCGGTTCCTCAGTTCTAGGTCAATATCTCGAGAGAGCTGATCAATGAGTTCTTGGTGCCTGCAAACATGTAGTTCTAGTTTCTCAAGTCCATCACTGGTGTACAGGTACTCCTGAAGCTGGCTGTCAAACTGGGACAACGATTGGCTGCCATCACTCTCGGTGATGCTGGATCGAGGTGTGGGGCTGTTCCTCAGCTGTTTCTCTGCATGTTCAATCTCCAAGTCTAGCTCATGCATTTGGTGAATCTGCTGCCGTATGGTCTGATCCTGTGACATGATCAACGGCACCAGCTTACTGATATCTTCTGAGCCCTCTGATGTCTCTGCTTTCTGGATCTTCTCCAATTTGCGGAAGGCCTTGTTCACCATGCGCTTCTGCTTCTCCGCAGATACAGTCTTGGTGTACTGTGCAGGTCCTTGCTCCCATCTTTTGGACCTCACTCCCCGAGACTTCGAGGCTCTTTTGACTCCTTTGGATGATGGCAGAAAATCACTGATCTTCATAAGGACAAACTGTATGAAAGGTTTCTCATCACCCCAAGCGTTCCACAGTCGGAGAATTCGAGTGAGAGGTGGCAGTGCCCTCTCAAAGCCCTTCCACCGTTCAAGGATGCAGAAGTCTTTAGGTTCCCCATGTAATAGCCTCTTACTCTCTGGTAAAGTCTGGTGGTCCTCCAATAAAGCCTTGACTACATCTGCGCAGGTTGTGTGCTTGGTCACTCCACAGACTGCTTTTTCTTCTCGACACACAAGAACCTGGATTTCCTTCCCTGGAGTTTCCTCTACAACCTTAGACCTGGTAAAGAAATATAGCAAGTGTGTATTATAAACAACAACAATCACAAGTGTAATATCCCTTAAAATTACTACAAATATGGTCATTTTATACAATAAATACAAATAATATATTACAAAATGGATAACTATAAACTACAATACATAAACTATAAACTAGGCAAATTGTTCATTATTATTATTATATAAATAATAATAATAACAACGAAGAATTCATTACACACTAGTGTTTTGTATCATACAGCAGTTGCTAGCATAAAAGCAATACTATAACATTGTAGTGTAAGAATATAGTGATTACATTTTAGACACTCGCGCCTAAAAACACCCCATAACCGTTGTAAATCACTGTAATAGACAGACTGGAGTGACTTGTTTCTTACACATGCAAGATGGAATGAGGTGAAATACATACAGCTCACATCTATGATTCAGGAGTCATTTTAGTCATAACTGTACTTGACACTGCTGATGACGGATTCACATCCATAGCTCAGATTTTAAATGGCACACTAAATGGCTGACATTATTCAGATGAGCAGAAGGCTTCATGACAAGTGCATCATAGCCTCAATTATCTGAATTGGTTGTTTCATAATTTTTCATTCTGTTCAGGTCATAACATCAGGTATGACTAATTATTGCTCTTAGTTCAGAACTGTAGAGATTAATTAAAAACTGTTAAAAGCTAGAAGCAAATCTGAATGTAAAATTTACAGAGGTAATGTTTATTTCTTAGCATTAAATAAATAGTTTGACTGCTGACATTTTGTAAAAGGTGACCAAAATACAAGTGATATATTTTGTCTTAAAGGGATAGTTCACCCAAAAATGAAAATTACCCCATGATTTACTCACCCTCAAGCCATCCTAGGTGTATATGACTTTCTTTTTTCAGACGAATCCAGGGGGGGTTAATAAAGGTCTCCTGAAGCGAATCAATGCATTTTTTTAAAGATAAATATCCATATTTAAAACTTTATAAACTGTAATCTCTGTAATGTCGTTTGCGTGTACATGAGAGAGGGCATTCCAGCAGATAATGTAGAATGTAGGCAAACGTGGTGACAAACGTGGACGTGACGAACACGGAAGCGCAGAGGACTGAGTCACGATTTAGAAGTACAAAACGAGGATTTGTAAAGAAAAATGTTGGAGGATTTCGATATAAGTCAAGTCGAGGATTCGTCTGAAAGAAGAAAGTCATATACACCTTCTATGGCTTGAGAGTGAGTAAATCATGGGGTAATTTTCATTTTTGGGTGAACTATCCCTTTAATGAATGACCTCAAAAGAATGCATTATATATGCAAGAATGCAGGTTAGTTAATATTTAGAAGACCCTGCTGCTACTCTACAGAAAAGTAAATAGTTGAGCTAATTCACATAGCAGACTACCCAATACACCACTGTTATACAGAAAGACAAACTATCCTTAAATATACTGTATTCTGTAGGGCTACAGGCCTTTATCTTAGACTGAAAGTATACAAACTAAATGAAAAATAGCCATTTGTTAAATGTTGCATGATGTAACTTACTGTATACAATGCTATTTTTAACAGTTAACCCCACATTCACACCAGTGCTAGTAATTCTACATGACATCATTGACATGACATCATAACAGAAGAGTACAACCCTGGCATTTACATAATAAGCAAGTACAGAAGCTTGTCCACACGTCAGACACATTACACTGAAACAGACAATATGCTATAATACAATACAAGCGTTCACCCTCAAATTGTTAACAATGTGCTTTCTTGGCTTGCTATACAATTTGGATCCATTTTAAGGGCTTGTTGAAGGAGTCTGAGCAACATGAAATTTCAGAATAATCTACACTGGGAATTAAAAATGAAATGGTCTATTTTATTTAGCCTTTTCCAAAATTGTCATGAGTACAGGAAACAAAAGAGGGGGAATGGAAGCACCTGTGTTTGTCTTGTGGGAAAATCAATGGTGACCAGCAGCATCCTGTTACATACATCCTGCCACTACGTTCATGTATTGTGAGGCAATGGAAAATTATGAATTCCATTTCACGGATATATTGCAAACGAATGGAGTGAAGCACTACAACAAACATGTACATGCATAAAACAAAAGCCTGGTTTGAAATGTAGATTAGATGTATCTGTTGTGCCCTAATGAACACAACACCAGAGACATTATCAGAGAACCACTGAAGGTGAAAAGAACAGAACACTCTGCTTCTCAACTCACAGAGCAGACACAAACACACATGTGACCGCCAGACTTGATCCTTGTACTACAGAGAACACACTGTATCCTTCTACAGACTCAACACAGTGACTGGACATAATCTCCTGAACTCAGTCTATCAAGGTTTATTAGGCTGTACAAAAATATGCTTGGGAAATTAAACAGTGATTTAACAAAGATGTGCAGATCATTCAGTGCTATATCTCATTAACAAAATTCATTATCGTTATATTAGTACATTTAGTCAAAGTTGTAGATATTGATTATATAATAAATCCTTATGCAGCAGATAACCATGTAAGTTAAGAGCAGATGTAGTTTTAATTTATGGATATTGCCTGTGTCGACTGATTCATTAACAGGTATCTGAGAGGACTGAGAGATTTTAGTGGGCACATGTGAACTGGAGAGAGGCAAAAGTGAAGGGAGGAATTCATAATTGAAATGTTCACGTTATAATGTAAAGGAAACATACTATCTATACAGTAATTTTTTTTTCAAAGTTATAAATAAAGATTAAAGAAGCATGTTTTTGCAAGAAAATACTTTACTAAAAAATTACTTAACTTTTCATTTAATGTGTTACTTGCCATTTTCTTGTAATTAATTGTGGAATTTGCTAGCAATTTCTGAGCGATTTATTTTTTTCTTTTTGGTGTAGCCACTGTAAAACAGAGGCAGCGACAAAAACAGTGTGCTTCCTGAGCCCTATCTAAAAAGCATGAGATATTTTTGAGGAAAAAACTTTTTTCACTGTGGTTTGCTGGTTTTCAGAAAGTCTTGAAAAGCATCACTGAGAAGACAAAACATCTCCACTGCATGTTTAGGTGGAGCAGTTTGTCTCAACAGCTTTAGCAAAGCAAAGTATAGGTTAAAAATGGTAATGCTTCTCTAGAACGTTTTTATTTAAGCCTTAACAGAGTGTCATTATGTTTGGTGCTCCAAAATACCCACACAATTACGACAATCTCAGCTGAGATTGAGACTTTAGCTGAGTGTAATAACCACCTCCAGTTTAAACTGTCGTTGTTAGAGCATATACCTTTGTACTTTCACAAAAAGCATGCCTATGAATTAAAGCATGTATAAATCAACAGTTAGAATGATATTCTGCATTGACCACATTAAATAAAGCAGACATAGAGTTAGATTACCTTTGATTAGATTTCACTCTGAACATTTAAGATAATTACAGTTGGCTTATGCTTTAAAGGTGATTATACAGCATCATAAAAATATAATGTCCCCCCAGAGTGTCTCAAGCTTAAAAAGACTAGTAAAGACAACTAAAATGTCTTGCTGTGCAATAAATTGTCTGCATAGAACATGCATAAATAGATAAAAATGGTGAAAGATTTGGCAAAACAACATAAACCCTGACATGAACCTTAAAGAGTGCAAACTTAAAAAAAAAGAATGTTGGCAGTAATTTATGGGCTCAATCAAAGTGCTTTTTTTCTATAGTCTTTGGCTCACTTGAAATTTATCTCAAGCAACCCAAATTTTTTCAGGCCAAGTCTAACTATAACTACCCGTCCGTCATCTACAATATTGTTGACGCCACTGGAATCTAGCTACCCGTCAACTATATTGCATATCTTCTAATGATGTGTACATCTCTAACACTGCGATAAATAATGACAACATATTTATGTTTTGTCATGTACCGTCGATACTGACAGCGATCGTGCAATTATGGTTGCTATGGTTACCTGCTTACATTTCTGTTCGCAAGTTTACACATTTAGTACATTTTTACGGACTTTTTCTTACTGTTATGTTATTGTTTGAAATGCATACTTGTAATTAAAAAGAACACCTACTTTTAAAACCTCCATCCCCCAGTTCAAACTGTCTTAAAAATGACAAACATTCTCTAAATAAGTTAGGACAAAAAGAATGCTACATGTACTAACTTTCATAATAATAATAGTAATCCAAGACCTAAAGTAACTAAATAGGTCAATTATATTGAATACGACACTACAAAATTAAGCCTTTTCAGTTCATTTCATCAAGACTCGGACGCACCGTTACGCACATCCGCCGTCATGCAAGAATTAATTTAGAAAAAATGATTCATTTTGGAGACACTCGTTTTGCGTAACGCCAGCTACCAGCATCCAAGAGAGTCACCAGTGCAAGCAGAACAACAGCATCAAGTGTAACTCGACTCTCTGCGACCATGCAGCGAAACACTTGAGTGAGAGCAAGTGTTGTTGTTACAGCGTTTACAGCCCATAACAATAACTGTACGCGTTTAATTACGCATTCTAAGAGAGAACAAAAACATGTAATGTTTCTACCTTTTACGCTTGTTTCGACTTTTCAAATAAATAGCTATTTATTTATTCCATGAAATGTCTGTGGTAAGACTGCGCAATCTTAAATGAAATGGAGTGAATCATACCTGTTCTTCAAACGCGCCTTCAGAAAGTTTTTTCCAAAAGGAGCCATCGCGCGTCAGTATGATCGCAGGTCAGATCCAAGACATCGTGTGACAGAACGGAGCGCGTAAACCTAATCAAGAAAGTGGCACTGAAGTGCTGGTCGTGGAAAAAGTTGAACAACTTGCGAACTTCTAAGTAAGAGGAGTTTCAAGCAGGGCCGGCCCACTTCACACGGAGGGAGGCGACAAAACCCGCTTGTTGGATAACTGTGTGAAGCTGATGATTGTGATGATAGCGTCTGTGCTGTTTTGGAGAACGGGGAGTGTTGCTACACATTTTCCTTCAGCGTCTGTAACTCTGTTTTTGTTTTCCCTTACGCTACGACTCTCTGATATAATGCTCACATATTTATCTGCAACAATTTGAATCAGTTAGACATTAAAAATAAGCTCAGTTAAATGAATTACAGACTGTTAAAGAGCGTTGATATTACAACATACCCCACTACTTGAATGGGTCGTCACAATAATAACAAATATTTTACAAATATTCGATATTCGCCATCTTCATTTTTAATTAGTTTTATTGTGGCAAATATGTTATGCCATTCTCCATTAATACCACGCTTTTCAGTTTAAACATCTGATTTCAATATAATCAATTTCATGGCAAATAAAATAGCTATTTTTTACTCTACAAACAGGATTCTATTTGTCCTGTGAGTCTGTCATGTTTTTATAGAATCTAACACACCTCAGGAGGTTGGTGGTCATGATTTCACTCTTGTAACTCATTTCTGATTGGTTAAACTGACAGTGTTACAACACTCCCTTGTCTTTAATTCTGTATAATGATGAATTATAATGCATCATAATATTTCAACCTTGACAGTGGCTATCATCATGTATCTGG
The DNA here is from genome assembly GCF_001515605.1 of Sinocyclocheilus anshuiensis. NCBI lineage: Eukaryota > Metazoa > Chordata > Actinopteri > Cypriniformes > Cyprinidae > Sinocyclocheilus > Sinocyclocheilus anshuiensis. Next base: position 697,571 of record NW_015555715.1, read on the forward strand.
ATAGAATATTAGTTTTTGGAAGCAATCAAAAGTAAAGCCCGTTTCATTACAAACTGTACTAAGAGAATCTTTCAAGGTTAAATGTCACACATTGGATTCTCAAAACAGTCTATATTTTATCTAAGCACAGTATGAGCAACACATGACAATGGAAAGCATGACGGACAATAAGAGTTATTATTGGGTTGACATGGAGTTGAACAATACAGGATAAGATTGGTAATTCTTGAAGACTGTCAATATCAGTGAGTTCAAATGAAGGCACTGCGCAACCTCTCCAACTTTCATCATCCCGCTTCTAAGAACTAATCATAAATTCACTTCTTCACTCCCCCCTCCCTCCATTAGAATGAAGAGAGGAACATCAAATGAGCATTTCTGAAAGTTTTGACGTCAACAATCAAAGTGGTTTCTGAGGTGTTTGCTGATGTCATCGTGACACAGGACAAGAGGACATGGAGGGAGGGAGGGATGGAGAGAGAGAGAGAGAGATATGGAGATGGATACGGGAGGGGTAGGAACGATAGTGCACTCCTCTGACATCATAGAGGCTCTTATATACCGGGTGGAATGGAGCCCGCCATTCCTCACTTCACTTCTGAGAAAGCCAAGAGAAGACACAGCAAACAGGTTGGATAAGAAACCAAGAAGACAGCATCGTGACTTCTGCAGGACGCACTGTGATTTTCTCTCTCTGTCTCTGTAACTCTCTTACAACTTATCTCTCGTATTCTTCCATCCGTTTTCATACCATTTTATGACCTTTAACCCTATGGACTTGGGCCCAGCTTGAATGTGCAGAAACTGTGGGACTACTAAGAAAATGCAAATGCAGCTGACCTCCGTTATGCTCCTTTTTTTACTGTGTAATGGACTGTGTTCAGGTAAAAGCACTTTTATCAATTTATACAGACTGATTTTACTTCTTCTAAAAAAGCACATTTTAATTACCATTTAAAAATTACCAACCTTTTGCAAGATAAATATTTCATGATTATGATCTTTGACAGCTAATGTTCACATTATGTCTTTTAATGTCTTACTTAGTTTTAACTATCTGCTATGTCTTTATCTAACTGATATTAAGGATAATCAGTATTTTTACCAGCAGTATGCATCATTAGACTCTATTATGTGTGGATAATTTTATTAGCAATTGAATAAAGATAAAACTTTAAAATACAACTTAAATAGATGGAATCGTATATACATAAAAATGTTTGTCTACATTTGCTGTAGAATATTTTTCTGCTTTTATGGCTATTTATACAGTATATCACAATTTCCCTTTGAAATAAAGAAAGTCACTCATTTAATGCTCTAATGTCTTTAAGACATTTTATACGTTAGACTTAAACTTATTGCTGTGCATGTATCTTACGGTTCTACCTATCTTGGAATATATGAATAATATGAAATACAAACCCATTCACTTTTTTTCCCTGATCTGATTGAATTAAAACAGACTTACTACTGTCTACTGTCTGCAGGCAAAAATGTGTCTGGTTTCTCTGTACTTTGATGTGTGTATACTCATTATGTGTATAGTCCTACTCTTAAAACATGTCAACATTGTGTGTTTCCCCACTCTTTATAGATATAGACCAGGGAAAAAGGGCAATAGAGGAAGAGGTACTGAGAAGTCTCCTCACTTCAAAGGTACAGACTTGCTTTTAAAACACCTGTTGAGTGGGAGCCAACAGAGGCAATACTGGCCTTATATGGGGCCTTAATATAGATATGCCCTTTGACTGTGGGGCAGCTGAATTTTAAATTAAAGTCATGGTTATTTCATGGTTTTTGGTTTTGAGAATACAGCAAAAAAAAACAAAACTACAGATTTATTAAACAAAATAAACAATCATCTTTACCAGTTAACTTTACCATCACAAGCATTAAATCTGTTTAATACATCTGGAGAGGCATTTTCACAGGGAAAACAGAATAGCACAGGGCTTTGGGATTTATAGTAAAATTAGGTTTGTGCTCCAATCACTCAGCATTTCATAAAATGCTATTGTCTTCATGAATGCCATGGTGCACAGCAGTCCACAAATGTATATGCTAACTGATGTTAAACGTAATACGAAATGACATGTTTTTGTAAACTATTGATTGAAAAAGACAAAGCTTTCAATCAGGCAGCAAATCAGAAGCAGTGTACTCAAAAAGGAAAATGGATGAAGCTTTTGCACTCTACTGGTGGACCAAATGATGTGTCATTGCCCGAAATGATACTCAGCTGCCTTCATTCATTCAGCAATATTCTGCACCGCATTAACATCCATTATCTATCGTCAGTACATCTGACTGTTATCCATTATCAATAGAGAATCATGTAGCATCATGGTTTTTATAATTTTCTTTACATTTTTTTTTTAATGCTGACCACAATTTTGGGCTTTTGTAACTTTCCGTATAGACATCCTCTCTACTGCAGAGTTAATTAATAATTATGACTTTGAATACTGACATTAAATGATGTCTTTAAGGCTAAGTTTTAAAATGTCAGCTGGCCAAGTCTAATTAAATGTAGTGCAATAGTTACTTTAATGGCAGACAGCCTGCAGGTCTTATACAGGTGACATTTTCCTGTTATTTAATAAGAAAAAAAAAAATCTTTCAGTTTGATATGTTTAAATTACTGAGATTATTTGCACTTATTTTTAATATCAAACGTATGAACTCATATGTGATTGTGTTATTTAAGAACTGTAATTTAAGACTTTTTAAGACAAATTTACAGCCAGCAGGTTGAAAACAGATTTCCAGATATCACACCAGGCCTTGATCTTGTTAGATTTATCCTGTGAAGGCCAATAAAAACACTAGAGAAAACTCAAAATGTGCTTATCCAGTATTGGCACCCTGTAAGTGGACTGAGAATATAGTAATGGCTGGAGACAGTGTGACTTTTTTATAAGCTGAAATAAAGCTGAGAGTGAGAGTGAGTCATTGTAAGTAAACATTTTTGTTCTCTCACCATGTGTGTAGGTAAAGCAGAGCAAGCACATCTCCCCCCTGTGGCAGCTGCCGCTCCAGGATGTGTGCAGGATGATGAACAGTCTTGGGGAGTCGTGGCCGGAGGCCTGGGGCAGTGAGGAGGAGCAGGAGGACGTGGAGGTTCAGGCCGACTATGAGCAGAGGGTCTCGGGTACCCTCGCCCAAAATCTTGAGCAAATGCATGACATCCGGAACCTCTGCAGGGTCCTGCAGCCTAGAGAGGTGAGAGATGACATATAGGCATTTTTGTCATTTTTTTGGTAACAATTCATAACAAAGGCTGATTTTTTTTATATTTGAAACATAGGGTGGTTTATAAATATTGATGCAGATTTATGTAAAATGCAGCATGAAATTAAAAATACCAATGGTATTTCTTCTTCCAAAATGTTTAATTTCAGTTTTATGCTATATTCAAAAGAAATGTTGCCAAATTGATTACAACACAAGCCAAAAACAAACAAACAACAAAAAAAGATTGCTTACATAAAGAGGCTAAATGGTTTATGAACATTTTAGTGCTTGTTGTTTAGCTGATGATTTTTCTTCAATAGCACTACAGCACCAATATCAAGCAGTGTTATTTTAGTATATATGAGATACTATTGTTTTTTTTAATTAATAGTTTGAATTAATGTTTATTTTTATATTTTCTGTTTTTATTTAAATGTTATTTATAGTTTTAGTAATTGTTTGTGTTTTTGTCATTATTAATTTTTATTTTGGCTATATAGTTTGTATTTCAGTTTTAGGTTTAGTTATTTTAGTTCATCAAGTTAAACTAAATGAAAATGAGAAATATTTCCTAGCTTTTTTTATTTATTTATATATATATATATGTATATATATATATATGCATACATACACACACACACAAATCTTTATTATATATATAATGTATAATGATTATTGCATATTTACATATTTACATATTATTTTAAATACTTTGAATGTTCAAACTACACATGAACAACACCAAAACAAAAATTGGATATTATATTTTATATTGTAAAAATTATATAAAATTACGTCTTAATTTAATATATTACTGTAAGAAATTATAAGAAAATAAAATCAGAGATTTCCAGTATTAACTCCATCGGATTCAATGAAATTGATGAAACCTACATACACACACACACACACACACACACACACACACACACAGTACATGTGTCACCTCATGGTTATTAAAATTCACAAAAATTGCCCTTGCCTTTAAAGTGTGGCCCTATCATTATGAGAAGTAGACTCCATCAGTTATACATCTTATTCAAGCACACTTCAGTGCAGCTCTGAGGAGAAATAGAAATAGAAAGAGCCAGGCGATGAACTGAGCATCAGTCAGGACTTGGCAGTTAATTGACAGCATTGTCCACCCAATTGCTGTGATTTTCAGCCCTGTAATAATATGAGAGGCATTGGGGGAAATAGTTGAAGCATTCTGCCTTTCATTTCAGCTACAAGACGATCAAGAATATCTGGAGCTGGACCAAAACAACGACAGTCCACTGAAGAGGAAATCTCCATATATACTTAAAAGGCAACTGCGCACCAATAAATCAAGGCGGCCTTACATTCTGAAGAGAAGTGTGTATTACTGATGCTCAAGATCCACCGATGGAAAGACATTTTTACATTTTGTGAATATGTGTCTGTTTTCTCTGTCGTAGTATTACAGTAGCAATATAGTAATTGTATGTTCTGTTTTAGCTAAACCTTTGTTTATTTATGTGATCCAGAAGTCAATCCCTTCTTCTTCATTATGGGATGGACGATGTAAATAAAACAGCAGTCAATTCAAGAGTTTATTATATTTATTTATTTAATGTATAATTATTTTTCTTCCAATGTAATTAAATCATACTTATTAAAACTCTTTATGAGACATCTATTATTATTATTTCACAGAAGGAAGTATTTTTTCATATTTCCATGATAACATTTGTGAATTATTTTTAGTACCTTAAATTAGTAGCTTTTTTGTGTAAACATATATATACTGAAAAAATAATGGTGTATAAACAATTTTTACTCAGAAATTGCTAGTAAATTTCACAAATATTACAAAGAAATGGCATGAAATTTTTAAGTAAAACTGAAATAGGTTTCTTGTAAAAACATTTGGAAAATACTCTAATTCTTGTCATAGAACAAATAATTACCACATAAACAGATTTTAACCAATCACATGACAGAAGAAAATAAATAATAAATGGATCACAAGACTCACAGGTTACACTGGTTTTTCAAAATCATAACAAGAAGAGTAGGAACCAAATTAAGCTATTAATTGTGCTTGGGTTTTCAGTTTAAGGAACCTACAGGACAATCTGGATTAAGACTGACTGATATGACCAATAACACATAATTTGAAATTCCATACTAGTGCAACATCCTTAAGACAACAGCTATATTTTGGTGAGTCTGCCTTCTATGCATCTGTCTAAAAAGTTGTCTGTAATAGTACAATGCCATTTAAGCACTCCTTTGGACTCTAGTTGAGATGTCAAAGCAACTACGAAAATAACAGGGAAATACATTCCATTACTCTCCATTAAGAAAATAAAATTTCTCTAAAGGACATTTGACTTATTTCATGAGTAACAAAACAGTATCTCTCTGATGAATGCACAATTTGTCAAGCCCTGAGCTATATGCACATCACTTTCATTAATGAAATGGAAAAGAGAAAGCTTGTTGGTTTCCATTTCTCTAATTGACCACTTCTAATTAAAAATACTAATGCAGCTAAGTAATTAGCTTTGAAAAGTGCTGAACAACTCAAACAGACCAAATATTATTTCTCTGTGGCCTTTTGACACGGACTGTATGTTACTGCAGTAGGAATGATCCTGATACAATTACCAATCAATTCAAACCCCAAAATGCACGGTATACTAGTTGTATATCAACAAAAATGACAAATGTACACAAAGCAATATTTTACAAATATTTCAGTAAGCAGAGCCTGTTCACCAGATGGCAGTATAGTCTAATGCAACACACGCCCTCAAAAGGCATCAAGTGCTATCTTACAAGTGATAAACATCATTTTTCAATATTTTATCATCTTCATTCCATTTCAAATCTTAAACAACATATAGTGATAAGTTATATTTTATATATCAGTGTACTTGTGTAATTCATTGGACAATACAAGAAACTTGTCATATAAAGATGAAGAGTATCAGTTCTATGATTCAATCTTTCGGTTCTTTTAAAGCTATAAATATGTAAGCACTGAGATGAACATACCATTTATATAGAGAGGAATAATAATTTGTCATTCTGTAAAATAAATAAATAAATAAACAAAGTTGGCTCTTTCAACTTAAATGGTCTAAATGTGATAATGGAAAAAGTTTTGTTACTTCTGCACTAGTTATGCTGCTATGACTGAGATGATTTTAAACAGTAAGACATCTGTGAATATTTTCAGTTACAAGACATCACAAGAATCACTTGGAATGTTTTTATTGATGCACGTGTGGGGTCCTGTTCAGAGAGGGCTTTTCTCTCTCTCTCTCTTTTTTTTTTTTTTTACCATTTCTGCAGGCATTGATCGCATATGGCTGCTTGTCTTGTTTGTCACTCACTTTATTGCCTGCTGCTGAAGTCTAGGGAAAAACAGCCGTGTCCTTCGACAAGGTCCCGCACAATACAGATAGGAAGACAGCCACATATCTCTGTATTTACAGAACACTGATTTTTTGATGGTCGAGTTTGTATGCCTCAATGTGTTTGATATTTGAGCAACGCGGCAGCTGTGCTGTTCTTCCTATCCTCAAAATATTATGTTTATGTGATGTTTTAATTAAATATAGCTATATATATATATATATATATATATATAAATGCTATCTATAGTATAGGAAGTAATATTGTGAAATATTATTCAAAAAAAAACTGTACATAAAAATGTATGCATCATTTGTTGTGTCCATGCTAGTGCTCCTTAATTGTTTTGGCCACAATCCAGTGCTGGAGCTCTCTTTAATTTAGCTCTAATTTTCCAATAGAAGCACAGATTGACAGTTTAACTTAGTCACGGATCTCTGCCACATCCTGGGACTGATGCAAAATGAAAGTCATTGCCTTCATCTGGGCTGGGCGGTGCATCTCCTACCAGCCGGTTACATTAAGATAATTGCTTGTGAAAGAACGAGATTAGTTCTCTTGAGATTAGTTGTGAGGAATCTGATTGTGTGGATTGAATCTGATTGTGTGAATTGCATGATGGTATAGCAAGCATGACTTTGTTCTCTGCCTGCAGAGTAAATAATTAGGGCCTGCATATGGACAGTATTACCCAGCTCAGCAGTGACAGCCTCTAACAAGAGAAACTGAACTAATCGAACTTACTGTCTTCTTGCAATGAATCAAATTGAAGTGACCTACCCCAAAGTAAAGTCAAACCCTCATCAGAGTCCTCATAAAAAACAAGCCACTCTTATTACTTACAAAATAATGTCCTGATTGAGTCAACTGTTGAGTGCAGTTCACTGACCACCTGATGTGTATGGCACACAAAAATGACATTATCGCCATTTCAATCTGATTGGCTGGTGGTACACAACTTTCAAGTGTTTGGATCAGAAGTGACAGCCTCTAACAAGAGAAACTGAACTAATCGAACTTACTGTCTTCTTGCAATGAATCAAATTGAAGTGACCTACCCCAAAGTAAAGTCAAACCCTCATCAGAGTCCTCATAAAAAACAAGCCACTCTTATTACTTACAAAATAATGTCCTGATTGAGTCAACTGTTGAGTGCAGTTCACTGACCACCTGATGTGTATGGCACACAAAAATGACATTATCGCCATTTCAATCTGATTGGCTGGTGGTACACAACTTTCAAGTGTTTGGATCCAGTAGATTGAATCCATTTGGAGGAACCAGTATGATAATGAAGAATTAATCCGTGGATTTGTTAAAGTTTTCCATTAAATTTTTGAAATATATTCAGAGTTTTGTTTGGATGCTTAGTACTCTCCCAAAAAATAAAGGTTCCATAAACGGGGCTTTGAAGCAATGCCATAGAAGAACCTTTCAATTAACAGCTCTTAAAAGGACCATTTTTTCTTAGTGTGAAGAACATTTTAATAATCTGAAGAACCTTTTTCACCATAAAGAACTTTTTGTGCAATGGAGAGATTCCATTGCTGTTAAAGGGTCTTCATGGAACCACAGATATCAAGAATCTTTAGTTTCGAGAGGTTACAGTAGCAGGTGAAATTGCATATTCTGCTGTCCTTTGGTGATATGTCAATTAAATAATATGCATTTTTTCCCCCTTTGAGCGGAAATAAAGTCTGATTACAAAGTCTACACATGTTTCTTGGGTCGTACAGTCTCTTTCTGACAAGTAGGTGGTTCTTGGCCACGATAAGAAAAAGTCTTGTGAAGAGTTTGGATTATGTGTGGGATAGCTAGAACTTTCACATGGATCTTACTTTAAAGTAATGACACATTCTACAAAGAAATATAAAAACCCTGAAAAGCAAAGAAACAAATGTCATTAAGTACACCCATTGACATTGAATGGCAGAGGAAAAAGCAACATTTCCACAGCAAAAAGCAACCTTATCTAATTTGCTCCTCTCCTGTGCTGGCTCTTTTTAAAGCTCCCTCTAGAAAAGGAAAAAAGAAGCCTGATGGTCTTCGACAGGCTCCAAGCAGAGCCATTAAAGAGCCTGATGGAGAAGGCGGCAGTAATTGTCACACGGGAGGAAAGAAAGGTAGCCACTACGCAGGCTTTTAAATGAGCTGATTGCATCTCTTTGGCTGGCAAAATTGAAATGACTACCCTCAACATCGCACCTCTATTTTCATAGCCTCCGCTCGGTTATTACATGGTCTGCAACGAGAAAGTGGGAGAGGGGATAGGCCAGAGTGCCTTTGTTCTCCACAGCACCGCAGTCTCTCCCGTTTTCAGCACTCCCAGCAGTGCGGTGCTTTTAAAGAAGAGCATAGGGAAATGAGTTATCTCCATTCTACATGCAGGGAAAACCCTGCCATTAATCTTTAATTAAGGCTGTTACAATGGAGAGGGACACTGCAGTGATAGGAGAAAGAGAGCAAAGGGGTCCGCTATAACAACAGGAGACAGACAGCACATGAGTACATTAGTATGAGCTCATTCAACCATCATCAAAAACACACCCTCTCATCATCTAACAGACTTTGAAGAGGGCCTATGCCACTTCAGCAAATACCAGGTTAATTCTACTATTGTTCTACAGCGTATTGAACTTTACCAAATATTATTGTATTACGAGGTTGCATCTGTAATGGATGTATAATATTTCCATGATAGCGGGGACAATCTGTGTTTGGTGTATTGTTTACACCCTCATGAGGAGAACATGGATTAATTTCTTGGCTAATGGCTCATTGCTTGCAAATTGATCCTTAACACTTTCTATTCTGGTTTAAAGTTATATGTAACACAACAGATTCACATTATAAGCCAAACTGTAAAAAAAAAAAAAAAAAAACAACTTAAAATTATGAGGCAACTTGCTGCACAGAGTTTACTCAACTCAGGGCAAAATAGTTGAATCAACTTAAAGTTGTTTTTTTCAATGAACATAATACAAAAAAATCAACACACTCCATAATAAAAAACATCATAGAATTTTTGGCTACCAAAAATGCTATGTATTCTGTAAAAAATTATTTGATCAAGTCATAGCATGTTTTTCCATTACTTTAACTCATTAAATGAATTTAACCAATTAAAACATATTAATCTCTATTAACAAAATGCAACAGCACTTCTTAAGCACTGGACTAACTTAAAAGCCTGCAAAGACCAAAAAAGGAAGAAACATGACCAAAAGAAACACTACCACCCTATTAGTGACATAACCAAGCAAAATAACATAAAAACATCCTCATACTTAAACCAAAACACATTATAACATTATTTAAGTATGCTCCTCCTATGAACCCACTCAGTAATAAATGCAACAATATACATTTCAAAATCATTTGTCTTTATATCTTTACAAAAGCAAATTATTCTGCACCAACTGGCATCCACAGGACTGAACATTAGCAACTGAGCATACTTTACTGTAAGGTTTTTTTTATTCTCAACTTCTTCTACATTGGACAGGTCAATCAACCTTTAAAACAGATTCATATATATGCCTCCACACATTTAAATAAAGTTTCTTAAAAGGTTTTTTTCAACATTTTAGGTTCAACCAATTTTACAATAACAGCATATTGGTGAAAACATTAGTACATACAATATTGAGATACCAAAGAATGTAAGATTCTTCTGTCACTGAAACTGCAAAACCCATTTCAGGGCCTTTATTTTAGTGTCCATTTGCAATCTGTTCAACGATCATATCCCTCTCACACCAACTTATGTCTGTCTCTCTCTGGCACAGGCAACAGAGGGATCTATCAACTGCTGCAGAGTGATGGGCACCATCAGTTTCATAAAGCTGCTCCATTGAGGGAGACTGTCATCAGACAGTAGTTAATACTTATGAAACTTTAATGGTTTACTGATGAAAGCGGCGTAGAGGAGCAGGCAGGAGCCCAGAGCAACACTCCAAGGGGACCAGCAGGATAAATGAGGCTAATTATTGGATGAGGGTAGATCCGGTTCCAGCGCCCCTAGCATGATATGTGACAGCAGCTGAGAAGAGCCAGATGTGGGTCTCTACCTTGGTGCATTGCAGTGATGGGATATTAAACCACCGTGGCCCAGGGGACAGTAAGTATAGCCAGAAATGGTCCATTCCAACAGCTGTGGCATTGTGTCTCTGGGCCCACAGATAAACACCTGCTTATTGGTGTAAGGAGTGTGCTAACCAGCTAATGATTGCCATGACACGGATCCTTTGTTCTTATCGGACAGGGACTACAGGTCTTGTTTTACTCCAGGATTATCCTCCCCCCCTTCGGATTCATCTAAACCACTTGCATCCATGGTATAATTGACTCAGGATTGTCTATAAAATGGCACAGCTCTGGTGCAGGGCTTGGTCAGTGATACATGGAAATGTAACGCTGCAGCTACATCTTAAAGGGATAGTGCACCCATTTACATTTTACACAAAATATGATATTTTGGGGTAAAATATTTTTGTGTTCTGCAGTAGAAAGAAAGTCATACAGGTTTAGAATGACATGAGTGTTTTATGGGTTTGCTGTCCCTTTAGTCTCAGCCTCAGACATCACGCCCATAGACCATTGACTGAATGTCAGAGACATAAAGCACACAAAATGGGAAACACTTCGGGAGTTTCAAAGTCGTGATCTGGTTGGTTGAATTCTACAGGATTTCTGCCTGGAAACAAAACTGTTGTGATGCCAAACCCTTCATGGAAGAAGAAAGTTGTTGTGTTTACAACTGTGACAATGACAGGATAGACTCTTGATGACTTAAGGCGATGTTCTTTGTATTGCAGGGACATAGCACGGCTAGCAACGCAGTACTCGTTTCCGTATCTCAGGGAACCGAGCTTACGTAAGTAACCAAGTACGTTCCCTATCGATACTTCCCTCGTACTGTGTCTGCTAAATACGCTATGGGAACACAGTACAATCACGCCGTGCTAAGGTAGAGGAACGACTATATAAGTATTATAACTTCCATAAGCAAGCAATGCCCATAGGGAAGTTAACAATAAACCAAGGCTAAAACGGGCTGAACTCCCTGAGGTCACACCCGGCCTGGTTTATCGTTCCAGAGTACTCATGCAACTTCGGCACCCCAGGGGTCGAGAGCTGACAAATAAACTAATACCAGAGAGCTTGAGCGTGATATGGTAAAGGGCTCTCTGTCAGACTTGTTTGTGTAACGCAGCGCATTTCTATTCAAGCAGAAAGGACCCTGGTCTGCAAGGCCGGGACTTCCAGGTTATAAAACCTAGCAAATGTGGACGGCGAGGCTCAGCCGGCCGCCTCACAAATTTCCACAATGGACACACCGCTAGACCATGCCCAAGACGAGGCGATGCCTCTGGGGGAATGGGCCCGCACTCCAATGGGACATTGTAGGCCCAAGGAAGAGTACGCTAGCGTGATAGCGTCTACTATTCATCTAGAGAGTCTTTGCTTCATGACCGGATGCCCTTTAGTGTGGTTACCGAAGCTAACAAAGAGTTGTTCCGACCGTCTGAAGGGGGCGGAACGCTCAATGTAAATTCTTGGAGCTCTGATGGGGCAGAGCAGGGATAACTCTCTGTCCTCTTCAGAGGGAGGAAGCACAGAGAGCGCAATGACCTGTGCTCTGAATGGAGTGGAGAGCACCTTGGGTACGTAACCATGCCTTGGTTTCAGGACGACCTTAGAGTCGTTAGGCCCGAATTCCAGGCAGGCAGGGCTAATGGAAAGCGCCTGGAGGTCTCCTATTCGCTTTACCGATGCTAGTGCCAGAAGCAGAGCAGTCTTCAGCAACAGTGACCGAAGGTTGGTAGACTGTAGCGGCTCAAAAGGGGGGCCCTTCAGGGCCCTCAGCACAGTAGGCAGATCCCATGAAGGGACAGTGAGGGGGCAAGGCGGATTCAGCCTCCTGGCGCCCCTCAAGAAGCGGACAACAGCACTGTTCCTGCCCACCGATTGGCCCGCAATAGCCGCTACATAAACCTTGAGAGTGGATGGGGAGTGTCCCTTATCCAGCAGCTCTTGCAGGAATGACAACACCACTGACAGATTGGAGGTAGAAGGGTCTTCGCCGCGGTTTTGGCACCAAGCGGAGAAAATAGACCACTTAAGGGCGTAGAGGCGTCTCGTGTTTAAAACTCGCTCTGGGAGGCTTGAAGGCTCCCGTCGAGCGGCCAAAGATGTAGGGCCAACAAATCGGGCCGAGGGTGCCATATTGTCCCATCCGCTTGAGAGAGGAGAGCTCGTCTCAACGGAATGGGCCAAGGGGCCGCTACCAACTGCTGAGTCAGCTCTGATAGCCACAGTTGGTTCTTCCAGAGAGGGGCCACCAGGAGAACCTTGTGTCTCTGTTCCCTGATTCGCCTGATTACCTGTGGGATCAGGGCGATTGGGGGAAATGCATAAAGAAGGAGGTTGGGCCAATCGTGGGCCAACGCGTCCCATGTCTTTGAATAATAAATTGGGCAGTGAGATTTGTCTTCTGAGGCGAAGAGGTCTACCTCGGCCTCGCCGAAGATCTCCCAGATTCTCTGAACTGTCTGCGGATGGAGCGTCCACTCCTCTGAGGGGACATTGCTCCTTGATAACATGTCCGCTCCTTGATTCAATTTGCCCGGTATATGCGCCGCTCTCAGCGAGCGCAGGTTGAGTTGAGCCCATTCCAGAAGGCGCTCTACCAGAATGAAGAGGCGCTTCGAGGAGAGGCCTCCTTGGCGATTTATGTAGGACACCACCGACATGTTGTCCGATCGGATTAGCACATGGTGTCCCTTTAGGACCCGGCAGGAAGAACTGACAGGCTTCACACACTGCTAGCATTTCCAAGCAGTTGATGTGAAAGCCTTTTTCCGCTTTCGACCAATGGCCGAAAGTCGGTATGCCCTCACACAGCGCCCCCCAACCTGCGTTGGAGGCATCTGTCGTGACAACTTTTCTCCTGCAAACCATTCCCATGGCCACGCCCTGTTCCATCCAGCGAGAGTTCTTCCAAGGGGACAGGGCTGTTATACAGGCCTGGTTCACTCTGATATGTATGCGTCCGTGATGCCACGCATGGGATGGAACCCGCGGTTTCAGCCAGCGCTGAAGGGGACGCATACGAAGCAGACCCAGCTGTAGCGCTGGCGATGCTGCGGCCATGAGGCCCAGCATCCTCTGAAACGTTTTGAGAGAGCGAGTGGTACGCAGCGAGAGTTCTTCCAAGGGGACAGGGCTGTTATACAGGCCTGGTTCACTCTGATATGTATGCGTCCGTGATGCCACGCATGGGATGGAACCCGCGGTTTCAGCCAGCGCTGAAGGGGACGCATACGAAGCAGACCCAGCTGTAGCGCTGGCGATGCTGCGGCCATGAGGCCCAGCATCCTCTGAAACGTTTTGAGAGGGCGAGTGGCACCGATCTCGAAGGAGGCCGCCAGTCTCTGTATGGCCAGAGTCCATTCCGGCGTGACTACAGCTCTCATTTGAGCTGAGTCGAAAATTGTTCCCAGGAACGATATTCACTGGCTGGGGAACAATGTGCTCTTGGCGAAATTGACCATGAGTCCCAGGCACTCTAGGTGGCTGAGGAGGAGGGTCCTGTGTGATATTAATTCTGCCTCCGACTGTGCCAGCATGAGCCAGTTGTCGAGGTAGTTGAGAATGCGGATTCCCATCTGTCTCAGAGGGGAAAGAGCTGCGTCCATGCACTTTGTAAAAGTGCGGGGGGCCAGAGACAGCCCGAAGGGAAGGACCGTGAATTGATAAGCCACTCCCTCGAAGGCGAATCTCAAGAATTGTCTGTGATGGGGGGCTATCTGGATGTGAAATTATGCATCTTTCAGGTCCAGAGAAAATAACCAGTCCCCTGAGCGAATCTGCACGAGGATCTGTTTCAGCGTAGTCATCCTGAACATCCTTTTCATGAGGGTGTCATTTATGCATTTGTGTGGTTGGGTGTGATTCAGGTGTCTGAGATTGAGGATGGGCCGGAGGCCACCATCCTTTTTGGGGATGAGGAAGTAACGGCTGTAGAAGCCTGACTCGCTCTGAGCTGGAGGAACTGTTTCTACAGCTCCTTTTGCAAGCAGATTCATCACCTCTGAGTGCAGGATGTGAGCATCCCTGCTTTGTACTAAGGTGGGGACCACGCCGCTGAAGCGCAGGGGTCTTCGAGCGAATTAGAGTGAACACCCTCGTTTTATTATCCCCATGACCCATCTCGACATACCGGGGATGGCCTGCCAGGCCTTGGCCCGCGTGGCGAGGGGTTGGATTAACTCGAGTGACTGGCCGCACGGGGGCAGAATACTCGTGAGAAATGGAAGAGGAATTTTGCTCTCTTTTTGAAAATGTTTGTGTTTTATTTTTCCCGCTATAACAGTGGTTGGTTGCTTGGGCGCTTGAACGGGCCCAGTGTTCTCAACAAACACATTTCCCTCTGTACCCAGGGTTGAACGGGGTGCTAGGAGGTTTAAGAGAGGCTGCTTGGGGGGTGGTCCGGCTGTAGATCAGGAAGATGCCTGAGGCGCCGGGTCCAACGCTATCTTGGATCGGAGTCTGAGTCTTAGCAGGCTGAGCAGCGGGGGCGGCAGATGCTGGCTTCGCGGGCTGCTGAGTCTGAGTAGACTTAGGGCGACTAGAGGCAGCAGCGGAGCTGGATCGCTTTGGCAGGAAATGTCGCAAATCCGTGAAGCGCTCAGCGAATCCTTCGAATGCCAGTCTGAAGAGGCCTTTGGGGGAGATCGGAGCGTCAAGGAAGGGGACCTTATCCGCGTCCTCGAGCACCACAAGGCTGGCCATCGACCTCCCGATCGGTGGTCTTGGTGGCGCGTAGAGCCAGGTCAGTGCACTCATCAGCTCCCTGAGGGTCGCGGGGTCCAGGCCAGACTCGTCCGTGGAGGCGAGGATCTTGGCCTGAAAGACCTGGAGGACCGCCATTGAATGTAGCGCCGAAGCCGCCTGTCCAGCAGAAGAGTAGGCACATCCAGCGAAAGCTGAAGTGGTCCTACATGGCTTGGACGGATGAGCGGCCTTTGCTCTCCAGCCGATAGCCGTGGGCAGGCAGAGGTGCGCGGCCACTGACTCGTCCAGGGGAGGCAGCTTGTCGTACCCCTTTTCTTCAGTGCCATCGATAGAGGTGAGGACGGATGAAGCGGAAGTACGGAGGCGAGCGGAGTAGGGAGCGTGCCATGATCTGGTGAGCTCGTCGTGGACCTCCGGGAAGAATGGAGAGGAACGCTGACGAGGGGCCTGACGGTGCCCCGGCAGGAACCACTCGTCCAGACGGCTGCGAGAGGGCTCCTCTGGTGGAGACCAATCTACACCCAGCTCTTCGACCGCTTTCGAGAGGATACGGAGAAGCTCGGCATTCATCCCGTCTTTGTCGGCGATGGGCGTGGACGACGGCAAGGGGGTGGGGTCGGTTACCGAGCCCAACAGCTCCTCTGCATCCAAGGCTGTCAATGACATGCTGTCATCGGGCAGCTCGTCCTCACTACCCCCAAACGAGACCAGATCGCTCTTGCCGGCAAAGGGACGCTGGTCAGACTGGGAGAATAGGACGGGTGAACTCTCTCTCTGAGGCGAGGGCGAGGCCCCGCTGTTTTTTCCTCAAAGGTCCCTGGGAGGAAGAAAACGGGAGGGCACGAGGGGCGGAGTCGCTCTCTGCAAAGAAAGCGATCCGCGAGCATAGAGAAGTGAGATTGAAGTTCTCGCAGTGAGAACAATCAATTCCCGTGAGCGCAGCTTCCGCGTGGGATTTCCCCAAGCAGGAAACGCACTCCGTGTGGCCGTCATCGGCGTGCAGGGGAGACCCTGGCAGGGGAACAGGACTGGAACTGCTGCGATGCTGAGGCGCGAAGAGAGCCAGAAGCGGGTGCAGAGAGGTACCAATCCAGCTGCGAGGCGTGTCAACGGTGAGCAGGCTTCGGAATCAGTAATCAGTGTGTCATCGCTGAAGGAGAAGAAATCTGAGAATCCTGTGGCGAACGCCCGCTTATATAGCCAGATGACCCCGCCCATTCTGGTGGGTTCTGGCGGGCTTTGCCGCCATAGACTCGTGCAGCTCCGCTGCCGAGCCATTGGTTAATTTTTTATACACTGCACGAACCAATGGCCGTGCAGTTTCACTGCACGAACCACAGTTTCACTGCGTGATTGAAAAAGGCTTCAGTTCAGGAGAAAAAAGGCCTTTTCCCATATTTCCCATAG
>NW_015555715.1:715982-743903 GCF_001515605.1 Sinocyclocheilus anshuiensis
GCATTCATCCCGTCTTTGTCGGCGATGGGCGTGGACGACGGCAAGGGGGTGGGGTCGGTTACCGAGCCCAACAGCTCCTCTGCATCCAAGGCTGTCAATGACATGCTGTCATCGGGCAGCTCGTCCTCACTACCCCCAAACGAGACCAGATCGCTCTTGCCGGCAAAGGGACGCTGGTCAGACTGGGAGAATAGGACGGGTGAACTCTCTCTCTGAGGCGAGGGCGAGGCCCCGCTGTTTTTTCCTCAAAGGTCCCTGGGAGGAAGAAAACGGGAGGGCACGAGGGGCGGAGTCGCTCTCTGCAAAGAAAGCGATCCGCGAGCATAGAGAAGTGAGATTGAAGTTCTCGCAGTGAGAACAATCAATTCCCGTGAGCGCAGCTTCCGCGTGGGATTTCCCCAAGCAGGAAACGCACTCCGTGTGGCCGTCATCGGCGTGCAGGGGAGACCTGCACGAACTGCAGTAACAGTGTGGCATTTGCAACAACGCCAAGCTCTTTTAGTAAGCTCTTTTAGAATCGCTGGATGGCGGCAGGGGAAATGGACCGGAACTGCTGCGTCGCTGAGGCGGCGGAGAAGCGGGTCAGCCAAGCAGAGAGGTACCAATCCAGCTGCGAGGCGTGTCAACGGTGAGCAGGCTTCGGAATCAGTGTAGAGCGTGTCATCGCTGAAGGAGAAGAAATCTGAGAATCCTGTGGCGAACGCCCGCTTATATAGCCAGATGACCCCGCCCATTCTGGTGGGTTCTGGCGGGCTTTGCCGCCATAGACTCGTGCAGCTCCGCTGCCGAGCCATTGGTTAATTTTTTATACACTGCACGAACCAATGGCCGTGCAGTTTCACTGCGTGATTGAAAAAGGCTTCAGTTCAGGAAAAAAATGACTTTTTCCCATAGCGTCTAGCAAAGACGCAGTACTCGTTCCCGTATCTCAGGAAAAGGCCTTTTCCCATAGCGTCTTTAGCAGACACCGTACGAGTGAAGTATCGATAGGGAACTATGATTGGCAGCTTTATATGTCAGTCAGATGGCCTCTTCAGCGGTCCTTGGCTAATGAAGTCCATACTTTGAAGAGAACCTGAGGTGTTTCTCCACACAATGAAACTGAAGTGGCAGATCTTTTCTTTCATATTGTGATGTGCATCCAAGTGTAACAGATTATCACATAAATAAAAAGTACTTGAAACTGGTTCTATGCAGAGCCAATGTTTTGAGATTTTTGGACATTGCTCTCAAAGCTGAAGTAAGATGAACGCAAACTTGCAAGGGTGAAGTTTAAGCAGAATAAATGATTGGAGACGTCCTGCATATGTCAACAGAGAGATGTCCAGTTATGCCATTTTGATTAAAGGTCAAAACATTTAAAAAAAATTAAACATATGCATGGATGAATTGTTCACAATAATATCTATAACATGCATTTAAAAATAGACTGTGTAGTGTCATTTCATGCTGACTTTAACGGTTCCAAATGGCCCAGATGTCCTTATCGTTCCATCAAGTTTATGTAGCACATGTTTGTTCTTTAAAACAGGAGTGCAGAGGTGGTTTGACAGAACGTGGCCCTTCTGTCTCAGCGACAGTTTGTTTCACAATGACACACCAGCCCCCAAACACATCAACACACAGATCACATCCTTGTCATCACAGATTCCCTGTGAGCGTGAGAGTGTCTAATCGCAAAGGGACCTTAGATCAGTGGCCGTCAGACAGTCACTGGCTTATTACAAGCCATTCATCACCCACATCTCTGTTTTGAGCTCCTCTGCTCCTTTGGGAACAGCTTTTTACAGCCCTTTGTTTACCCATCAATCTGTTCATGCTTTTCTTTTCCATTCTCTTCATCACGTCTTTCTCTGACGTCCATATCACTAGGCCCTTAAACCATTCAAAAACCGATATACATACCAGCAACTCCCTTTGTTGGTTTTGGATGTTGCACCACAAAACAGATCAAATACAATTACAATCATGCCTTGATTGCTTTTATAGGGGCTATTAAGTGGAGAATATATTTTACAGACAAGCTATATAAAAGTTAATGGCTAGCAGTTTTTTTAATTACATTTTTTAGGATATATTAGTGTTTATTTAATTGCTAGTAATGTAATCTCTGATTTCCTGCAGCTATCATTCTAATAAATAGCTTAAAATATTCACAGATTGGTGGTAAACCAAGTTACTGGAGAGATGTGAGGTGTTGGGTTCAATATAATTGAATAAAAACACATAATTAACACGTTTCAACATATTTTTTCCTCCACACTTGTCATCCACAAGTTTCATCTAAGGGTAATATTTGAAAAATTCTTGGCTTGCAACCATGAATAAACCTCAAGCATTGCAGGCATTTTACTTGAAATGCTTTCAATGCGGCAAAACTGTTTAATACTCTTTTTGTTGTCAATCATGGTTTTATTTTGTAGCATATTACATAAAGCAATCTAAAACTTGTAAGGCAGTTGCAGTAAATGTTTCCCCGCATTTATTTCACAGGAATGTTTGATTATCGATGTCCGACAACCTTGCAAAGTTACTGTCCACCTTATAGCTAAATCACAAATGTTTAGGTGATGTGACGTAAATGCTTTTTAATCCCTAAAGGGGTCAACTATTTAAAGCTTTTATTAGCTCTTCTACTTTGACGTCCCTGAGGCAAATGTGGTATTATTTCTATCTTAAAGCGACATATTTATCTTTCAGGCTAAAGTTCTGCCAGAAAGATGTCTTTTGTTGCAAATTCAACACCCATGCTGTCACATTAAAGGTGTAATATTGAAGTACTGATAAATCTATAGTTTCACTGTAGAGCTCTAGGGCTTAATCAGCTTGCAGTTTGAGACAGATCGAAGTGGAATTACTTTCATATGAAACTCAGCTGAACTTTTTGAGTAAAAAACAATCGATTGGTTCCCACTCCCTGCCTATTATCTTCTGCCTGCCTCTCTGAAGGTATTAACATCCATAATGATTTTTCTTGGGAATCAGATGGTGTGAGAGATCCTGAGCACAGCATATCATTTGGGAATAGGATAAGAGAAGCCTCTCCGCCTCAGATTCACATCATCTGATTGTATGGTTTGGTACCTTATTTACGCAGACTGTCTGCCATGGAAACCTCGAATCGATTGGGTGATGCTCCGCGCGGGGCCAGGAGTTATTATGGCATATTGGTTTTTCTGGACCATTCTGACACCTTTTAAAATGCACATTAGCTACGGTTTCCCACATATCTCACCTGCCATATGGACTCACCTCAGCATTAGTTCCATTCCACTTTGAAGGGCAGTGCTGCTGTGGCCTCAGCTTTTCTGTACCTGCACTGAAAATGTGGAAATTGCTGGGTCTGCAATAAAAATAGTCCTTCTAGGGTACACTCTGTACATCTGTGTTTACCTAATGTAATGATCCTTTGAGATAGTTGTTCATATATACATAATTATAAGCCCTTACTCTACATGTTAATAATCTATGAGTATATAACAGTATATACACTGTATGAAATATTGCAAGGTTTAGTATTACTCTTGCTCTGCTGGATGGAAAGATGAATGATAAAGAGGACAATTGTAATATTATCCTTCATAAAGCACAGATTATTGCAAATTTACCTGGCATCCTTTGGTATAAGAAACAGTTATATGTTACAGGTAACTGTTACAGTAAAAAAGGCTTAAAAAGGGAATGATTTGATCATAACTTAAAATGTAATACAAAGTTACAATTCACAATCATCCAAAAATATTGGAATAAAATCATTAAGCAAATATATTTTCATACATCACTGTTTTGCTGAAATATTCTTGAAAAAACATTCCTTTTCAGGCTTTTTCATCTGCTGAATAAATTTCATCACTCTGGTTTATTTGTGATTGAAGAAGTTAAGCGTGTTACAGTTGCCTGCAGTCTCTACTACTGTACCCATCATTTATCATGGTAAAATTAATTTTATTATACAAGAAAAGAATTTGCTAAGTGCTGTAAAAACTATTTTCAGTTTAGTTTTCGTTTTTTTCTTTCAAAAACCTATGTCTGTAAAATACATTGAAGTACTTGATCAAAATGTGAGAGCAAAAAGTAACAACGTTGGTGAAATTTCTATGAAATGTGCATTACTTCCTGAGAGCCTCAGGGCCGGAGCGCAAGGCAAGGCAAGGCAAGTTTATTTATATAGCACATTTCATACACAATGGTAATTCAAAGTGCTTTACATAAAAGAAAAGAAAAAAATAATCACAACAATAAAACAAGGAATTTAAAAACTTTGAAAATTATAAAAAAAAATTGATTTAAGAGGTTTAAAATGAATTTAAAACGGTTAAGAATAGAAAACGATTATACATAAAATATAGTGCAATCAGTTCGGACATCGCACAGTGCTCATTCAATAAATGCACAACGAAACAGATGAGTTTTGAGTCTGCGACTCATTTTCAGCCCTGGAATTTCATGCCTTAGACCGGCCCACTTTTTTTTTTTTTTACTGACCTTTTCAGTGCCGCCTTCGCGCTTTATATTATAAATTTTTCATCTATTCTTTTTTGCTCGCATATCTCCAACAACTGAAGGTTTTTTTTTGTTAGTTTTTTTTTTTTACCAATGTGCCGCTGTCTGGGGAGTCAAAAGATAATTAGCTACATCATAATTAGGGTTGCCAATTAACTTCAGAAATGGAAAATAATGGACAATTGTGATTCTTTATCTTTTATTCTTTAAGAAACTTGTGTTTA
Source organism: Sinocyclocheilus anshuiensis (assembly GCF_001515605.1). NCBI lineage: Eukaryota > Metazoa > Chordata > Actinopteri > Cypriniformes > Cyprinidae > Sinocyclocheilus > Sinocyclocheilus anshuiensis. The sequence continues at coordinate 720,710 of NW_015555715.1, forward strand.
TTCTTGTAGAAAATAAGTGTTTGTTCTTTAAGAAAATAAGGGACAGAATAAGGGACGCTCCAAAATATTTGTACTGTACCATAATGCATGTCTGCCTGCAGTCAAATAGTTCTCAGAAATAATCACAATTGTTTTGCTTAACCTATTTATGTGCAATTATTCTAAAAATAATTTTAATGTCATACACAAAATTTCATCGGCCTGAGTAAATTGTACCAATATAGAATTGTGACTTCACAAGTGTAGTAAGTTAGGAGGTGGAAATACTGTGAAATTACAAATGGCATGAAATTTGAAAGCGTAACAACGGAAGGTCTATGAAACGTCAGTCAATAAAGCATTTTAAACAGTGGCATTTAAAGTTTTAAACTAAAAAATAATTGCAACCATATAGCCTTTGAATGAATGAAAATGCATATTTTTCAATTAAAGAAAACTGCTGTCAGCGCGAGACCCGCTCGCTGTGAAGCGGGAGCCGGCAGAGGATTCCGCTTGGTCTTAAAGCCTTTGTCAAAAGGCTACTTCACAAATAAAACAATGATTTGCACAAAAAGAATGATTAATTATCAATTGAGAATTTGTTATTGATATGGCCTGGTTAAAATAATAATATGGGCTGCGAGAAAAGTATAAATTAAAAGAGTGGAGGCAGTTTAGGGACAGCATCACTGATCTATATATAATATCTATTATAGATCAGTGGACAGCATCCATATTTCAACCCCAGTGGCACGACAACACCGTGGCCAAAAAAACAGACCGGCCCACCGGGAATCCTCCCGGTGCTCCCGATTAGCCAATCCGGGCCTGGAGAGCCTGCTTCGCTGGTAGGGTGATTCACAGTAGCTTTTATTAGAGTGATTGCTCTGCTTTTTCAGCGATACTTAAATTTATTTAAAATGTTTTGTGGAGGGGGGAAACGAAAAAAAAAGTGCACTTGAACTGGTTTCAAGAGCCAGATTTGACCTTGGACATCAAGACCCAATACAAAATTTGAATAGTCTGTCATGCAATCATTTTCACAATCAATCAATTTAAAAACACACACACACACACACACAATGAAATTTATCAATATAACCATGAACTGGACAGGCTGAACAACAATAAATGCAACAGTAAAGGCTGAAGAGGGGACAACTAGGAAACATATACTGAAATATATCAATATTACCATGAACTGCACAGGCCTAATAATACCCAACATTATTAGCAAAGGCTGAATTATTCACAACTTTGTATAATATATATATATATATACTGTATATCTCATTATAGTCAAAGTAAGAAATGTACTTAAATGTGCTTTTTGCACAATTTCCCACTGACAGTAATATATTAAGGTGAATTTGTCCTGCTCCATTAGGGCTTTTAGTCCAAAAGTGTGTACTTTAAAGTGTTGATGGATTATCCTTACAAGTACTTAACATTTCTATAATGATATTCATAATATATTTCCATTTTCCACTAAGTGTTTTTCCGATCTGAGCAATCACTCTCAAATGGTGTGGTCCATTCATCCGCAAAGCCAGAGGCCGCTCTTGAGCTGTCATGACCACGAAAAAACAATGTCATATGACATATTTGGACATTGGTCCTCAGAATGCAATATGGGAGTAGCGGGATGTTTTTATTCAGAGATAACATTAAAGTGCCTTTGTTTTTATTCACATGGACAAGCCAGAGACGTTCTGACTGGTGAAACAGAAAGGATTTAAACCAATAAATAGATAAAAAGTATTACAACAATATCTGATTTGTCTGTGTTCTTCAAGCAATCTCGGATATTTATTTATTTATTACTAAAATAATGTATATTTCTATAAGGATAATGACTCTAATGACTCCATGTAAGATCAGGAAAAGAAGTTGTTTTAAAGTGAGTTTTGAACACAAGAAATAGGCCTAGTTTTAATATCACAAACAGTGGCGTATTTCCTTTTCTGATTTACCTTGTATAGTTTTGTTTATGGTTCTTGAAAATGTCAAGCAAACCGTACGTGTTGGCATCTGATGAATTTGTTTAACTTTTGATTTCAAAAACAGTGAAAATGTTTCCCCCTTTTTAAAGGATAGTTTATCCATGCACAATTATATTGTTAGTTGCATTATATTATTTGAAGTTATCATAGTTTTTTCACTGTCCTCCAAACAGACCCGCAGCCCAATTTCTGCAATCCACCAGTTAAGGACTTCACAGTCGCAGCCATCCGCAATCTGAAATTTATCAGCAATTGTGTTGCAAAATCCTTGACACTAATCATAAGAGCAGCACTTCAAGACTTGCTTGGAGGGAAAACACAGCAATTGCACAGCCTCAAGGAAATATTTGTTATACTGTGGTAATGTGTGTATAATTTATATTTGCTTTTTTTACCCTTCTTGTTTAACTTGTTGTAAGAATCTATAGTCTGCCCCGACCCAGATTCCACTCCACAATATATGTTTGATCATGCTCATTTCCCAAAATGGCTTAATTATTATAGAGAAGAAGAAAGTCAACAGTTATGTTGTTTCTAGACCATTTCAGATAATCCCATCCTGAGCAAATGGTCACCAATTGTAGAATGGGAGCGGGTGTGGGACACTGAGAACCATCTCAGACAAAGGGGTGTCAGAACAAAATAGTGTCTATTCTTGTAGAAAATAAGTGTTTATTCTTTAAGAAAATAAGGGACAGAATAAGGGACGTTCCAAATATTTGTACTGTACCATAATGTAGGCCTAAGTCTGCCTGCAGTTAAAAAGTTCTCAGAAATAATCACAATTGTTTTGCTTTAACCTATTTATGTACAATTATTCTAAAACAAATTTTAAATGTCATATCAAAAATTTCATCGGCCTGAGTAAATTGTACCAATATAGAATTGTGACTTCACAAGTGTAGTAAGTTAGGAGGTGGAAATACTGTGAAATTACAAATGGCATGAAATTTGAAAGCGTAACAACGGAAGGTCTATGAAACGTCAGTCAATAAAGCATTTTAAACAGTGGCATTTAAAGTTTTAAACTAAAAAATAATTGCAACCATATAGCCTTTGAATGAATGAAAATGCATATTTTTCAATTAAAGAAAACTGCTGTCAGCGCGAGACCCGCTCGCTGTGAAGCGGGAGCCGGCAGAGGATTCCGCTTGGTCTTAAAGCCTTTGTCAAAAGGCTACTTCACAAATAAAACAATGATTTGCACAAAAAGAATGATTAATTATCAATTGAGAATTTGTTATTGATATGGTCTGGTGAAAATAATAATATGGGATGCGAGAAAATTATAAATAAAAAGAGTGGGTCTGCTATGAGTGCAGGCAGTCTAGGGACAGCATCACTGATCTATATATAATATCTATTATAGATCAGTGGACAGCATCCATATTTCAACCCCAGTGGCACGACAACACCGTGGCCAAAAAAACAGACCGGCCCACCGGGAATCCTCCCGGTGCTCCCGATTAGCCAATCCGGGCCTGGAGAGCCTGCTTCGCTGGTAGGGTGATTCACAGTAGCTTTTATTAGAGTGATTGCTCTGCTTTTTCAGCGATACTTAAATTTATTTAAAATGTTTTGTGGAGGGGGGAAACGAAAAAAAAAGTGCACTTGAACTGGTTTCAAGAGCCAGATTTGACCTTGGACATCAAGACCCAATACAAAATTTGAATAGTCTGTCATGCAATCATTTTCACAATCAATCAATTTAAAAACACACACACACACACACACAATGAAATTTATCAATATAACCATGAACTGGACAGGCTGAACAACAATAAATGCAACAGTAAAGGCTGAAGAGGGGACAACTAGGAAACATATACTGAAATATATCAATATTACCATGAACTGCACAGGCCTAATAATACCCAACATTATTAGCAAAGGCTGAATTATTCACAACTTTGTATAATATATATATATATATACTGTATATCTCATTATAGTCAAAGTAAGAAATGTACTTAAATGTGCTTTTTGCACAATTTCCCACTGACAGTAATATATTAAGGTGAATTTGTCCTGCTCCATTAGGGCTTTTAGTCCAAAAGTGTGTACTTTAAAGTGTTGATGGATTATCCTTACAAGTACTTAACATTTCTATAATGATATTCATAATATATTTCCATTTTCCACTAAGTGTTTTTCCGATCTGAGCAATCACTCTCAAATGGTGTGGTCCATTCATCCGCAAAGCCAGAGGCCGCTCTTGAGCTGTCATGACCACGAAAAAACAATGTCATATGACATATTTGGACATTGGTCCTCAGAATGCAATATGGGAGTAGCGGGATGTTTTTATTCAGAGATAACATTAAAGTGCCTTTGTTTTTATTCACATGGACAAGCCAGAGACGTTCTGACTGGTGAAACAGAAAGGATTTAAACCAATAAATAGATAAAAAGTATTACAACAATATCTGATTTGTCTGTGTTCTTCAAGCAATCTCGGATATTTATTTATTTATTACTAAAATAATGTATATTTCTATAAGGATAATGACTCTAATGACTCCATGTAAGATCAGGAAAAGAAGTTGTTTTAAAGTGAGTTTTGAACACAAGAAATAGGCCTAGTTTTAATATCACAAACAGTGGCGTATTTCCTTTTCTGATTTACCTTGTATAGTTTTGTTTATGGTTCTTGAAAATGTCAAGCAAACCGTACGTGTTGGCATCTGATGAATTTGTTTAACTTTTGATTTCAAAAACAGTGAAAATGTTTCCCCCTTTTTAAAGGATAGTTTATCCATGCACAATTATATTGTTAGTTGCATTATATTATTTGAAGTTATCATAGTTTTTTCACTGTCCTCCAAACAGACCCGCAGCCCAATTTCTGCAATCCACCAGTTAAGGACTTCACAGTCGCAGCCATCCGCAATCTGAAATTTATCAGCAATTGTGTTGCAAAATCCTTGACACTAATCATAAGAGCAGCACTTCAAGACTTGCTTGGAGGGAAAACACAGCAATTGCACAGCCTCAAGGAAATATTTGTTATACTGTGGTAATGTGTGTATAATTTATATTTGCTTTTTTTACCCTTCTTGTTTAACTTGTTGTAAGAATCTATAGTCTGCCCCGACCCAGATTCCACTCCACAATATATGTTTGATCATGCTCATTTCCCAAAATGGCTTAATTATTATAGAGAAGAAGAAAGTCAACAGTTATGTTGTTTCTAGACCATTTCAGATAATCCCATCCTGAGCAAATGGTCACCAATTGTAGAATGGGAGCGGGTGTGGGACACTGAGAACCATCTCAGACAAAGGGGTGTCAGAACTTAATTAACATACAGACTACAGCTGTTACAACAGGAGCAACTTCATTTACATTAAGGGTAACAAACTGTAACTGTATAAAAGGTTTGAGTTTAGGATATTCTGGGTTCATTCCGACTCCGTTGAACCCAAGGTACTACATGTACTTTGTCACTGCTATGCTGTAATAAACATCTTCGGCGAGATTTTCAATGTCCTCATCACTTTTTCTTACACTTCGAAACAACTGCCCCATAGAATTTGCTTCCAATGCATTTTCTGAAATACAGAAGCGCTGGGCACAAATTGAAAAAGAATTGGCAATATATACAATATATTTGGATATGAAAAATGTTATCAGTACACATTTGGCCCAATAGCTGGGTTTGTCCCTTTTTAACCCAGCGCTGGGTTATATTTAACCCAGCATTTTTTAGAGTGTACTTCAATAATGAGGTCCAAGAACACACTAGAAGTTACTTTTTTTTTCATGTATTTTTCTCTCTCTATTTAACTACATTACAATGAAAGACGTCTTCCCTCAGGTAGATTGAATGTTGGGCTCATGATCATTAAGTTGTTTGCATTCGCCCAAACTGAATCAAAACGCGGACGGTGAAGGGAACTGCTGTCAGCGCGAGACCCGCTCGCTGTGAAGCGGGAGCCGGCAGAGGATTCCGCTTGGTCTTAAAGCCTTTGTCAAAAGGCTACTTCACAAATAAAACAATGATTTGCACAAAAAGAATGATTAATTATCAATTGAGAATTTGTTATTGATATGGCCTGGTTAAAATAATAATATGGGCTGCGAGAAAAGTATAAATTAAAAGAGTGGAGGCAGTTTAGGGACAGCATCACTGATCTATATATAATATCTATTATAGATCAGTGGACAGCATCCATATTTCAACCCCAGTGGCATGACAACACTGCGGCCCTCGCGGCCAAAAAAACAGACCGGCCCACCGGGAATCCTCCCGATTAGCCAATCCGGGCCTGTGTAGACAGCATCACTGATTATAATAGGTTCATTGTATTTTGTCGCGTCGCGCAGCGCCGCTCGCATCCGGTGTAGACACAGCGAGAGCCACGCAGATGCACGTGAACACTGAATTCTGTTCACTTCTGCGTCTATTTGTGCCTGAAATACTGTGCTCTCCAAGTATCCTTGTAAACACAGTTGCTTATGGCTTAGGTGAAGGGAATCAATTGAGAAAGAAAATGGATGTGTAACAGTATATTGGGAATCCTCCCGGTGCTCCCGATTAGCCAATCCGGGCCTGGAGAGCCTGCTTCGCTGGTAGGGTGATTCACAGTAGCTTTTATTAGAGTGATTGCTCTGCTTTTTCAGCGATACTTAAATTTATTTAAAATGTTTTGTGGAGGGGGGAAACGAAAAAAAAAGTGCACTTGAACTGGTTTCAAGAGCCAGATTTGACCTTGGACATCAAGACCCAATACAAAATTTGAATAGTCTGTCATGCAATCATTTTCACAATCAATCAATTTAAAAACACACACACACACACACACAATGAAATTTATCAATATAACCATGAACTGGACAGGCTGAACAACAATAAATGCAACAGTAAAGGCTGAAGAGGGGACAACTAGGAAACATATACTGAAATATATCAATATTACCATGAACTGCACAGGCCTAATAATACCCAACATTATTAGCAAAGGCTGAATTATTCACAACTTTGTATAATATATATATATATATACTGTATATCTCATTATAGTCAAAGTAAGAAATGTACTTAAATGTGCTTTTTGCACAATTTCCCACTGACAGTAATATATTAAGGTGAATTTGTCCTGCTCCATTAGGGCTTTTAGTCCAAAAGTGTGTACTTTAAAGTGTTGATGGATTATCCTTACAAGTACTTAACATTTCTATAATGATATTCATAATATATTTCCATTTTCCACTAAGTGTTTTTCCGATCTGAGCAATCACTCTCAAATGGTGTGGTCCATTCATCCGCAAAGCCAGAGGCCGCTCTTGAGCTGTCATGACCACGAAAAAACAATGTCATATGACATATTTGGACATTGGTCCTCAGAATGCAATATGGGAGTAGCGGGATGTTTTTATTCAGAGATAACATTAAAGTGCCTTTGTTTTTATTCACATGGACAAGCCAGAGACGTTCTGACTGGTGAAACAGAAAGGATTTAAACCAATAAATAGATAAAAAGTATTACAACAATATCTGATTTGTCTGTGTTCTTCAAGCAATCTCGGATATTTATTTATTTATTACTAAAATAATGTATATTTCTATAAGGATAATGACTCTAATGACTCCATGTAAGATCAGGAAAAGAAGTTGTTTTAAAGTGAGTTTTGAACACAAGAAATAGGCCTAGTTTTAATATCACAAACAGTGGCGTATTTCCTTTTCTGATTTACCTTGTATAGTTTTGTTTATGGTTCTTGAAAATGTCAAGCAAACCGTACGTGTTGGCATCTGATGAATTTGTTTAACTTTTGATTTCAAAAACAGTGAAAATGTTTCCCCCTTTTTAAAGGATAGTTTATCCATGCACAATTATATTGTTAGTTGCATTATATTATTTGAAGTTATCATAGTTTTTTCACTGTCCTCCAAACAGACCCGCAGCCCAATTTCTGCAATCCACCAGTTAAGGACTTCACAGTCGCAGCCATCCGCAATCTGAAATTTATCAGCAATTGTGTTGCAAAATCCTTGACACTAATCATAAGAGCAGCACTTCAAGACTTGCTTGGAGGGAAAACACAGCAATTGCACAGCCTCAAGGAAATATTTGTTATACTGTGGTAATGTGTGTATAATTTATATTTGCTTTTTTTACCCTTCTTGTTTAACTTGTTGTAAGAATCTATAGTCTGCCCCGACCCAGATTCCACTCCACAATATATGTTTGATCATGCTCATTTCCCAAAATGGCTTAATTATTATAGAGAAGAAGAAAGTCAACAGTTATGTTGTTTCTGGACCATTTGGGATGATCACATCCTGAGCAAATGGTGACCAACTGTAGAATGGGAGAGGGTGTGGGACACCGAGAACCACCTAAGACAAAGGGGTGTCAGAACTTAATTAACATACAGACTACAGCTGTTACAACAGGAGCAACTTCATTTACATTAAGGGTAACAAACTGTAACTGTATAAAAGGTTTGAGTTTAGGATATTCTGGGTTCATTCCGACTCCGTTGAACCCAAGGTACTACATGTACTTTGTCACTGCTATGCTGAAATAAACATCTTCATCAAGATCTTCAACGTCCTCATCACTTTTTCTTACATTGTGCAACAACCAGAATCATTTAAGAGAAAATCATATATTGTGTGTTTCTACAAAATACTGTAAGCTGAAGTAATATACTGTGGAGCAGAAACAGAAAATCCAGCCAAATAGCCTAAGCACTGTAACTTCATTATGAATGTATTAACATGACACAAAGCATATGAATAAACAAATAAATAATGCATGAGGTTTGATAGAATCCACTGACATCTGTGATCATTTGAAGTTTCTAAAATTACACTTTATCACACAAGCTAATATTATTTCCATAAGCAGTGAGGCATTTCTGAATAGTGTGGCTTGTTTGAACTTGTATTCACCTGCATAGACACAAAAGCAGGCCTATGAACTTATAAGGCAGAGAATATTCAAGTGTATCCATGCTGGCTTATACTGTGCGTCCAGCCTGATTACTGCAGGAAAGATGTGTTCATCTGCATGCAAATTTATTTAGACCTCTACAAAAAATAATTTTGTTTCCCCAAAAGTGTTTTACTTTACAATCTCTGGATTTTCAATGATGAACTGGCATTCATTTTTGGCAACTCAGCACTTGAGTCAATGTATATTTAGGTACAATATACAAGGCAAACAGTTCTAATGATAAATGTAAAAAAATATATGTCATTTTACAATATAGTTACAGTACCATGTGACAAACAGTGTGGGAGAAATACAACATAACTCTACATCATAACACATTCTCTTCACCTATGCAGCACAATACATAAGATGTCCCTTGTTGTAATGTAGTATTAGTACAGTTAAATTACAAATCAAGTACAGTACAATGCCAGTCAAGTTCAGAGAAGACGCTTGAAAACAAGTCATAAAGCCTAAAACCGACAGGCGTACTAACACTGCGGCATTCTTTCTTAGCTCATGCATGAACAATGATTTAGTCAGTTGTTTTATTAGGAAGACAAAACCTTCCAATATTTTCATTTGTAACATTTTATTACACACCCAGCCCTAAAATTTAGCTGGCTGTTTAAAAAAAGGACCTGTGCTTTGCTCACAAGAAAGCATTACAAAACTATTGAAAACATACTGTGACATTAAATAGCCATAGAAGTCTAAAATGCATCCAAAAGACCATTCACAAATACAATTGGGCAAGAGGTATTCACTTCCAGTAAACTGAATAAAACACTGACAAAGAAACAATGCAGTTCTGACCTGGGTTGAAAATGAATGTATACACAATGTAATGTAACGCATTTCTAGCCTGAGAAATAGTGGTAGTAATGGCTTCTTGATAACTACGGCAAAGTTAACTTTTGACATAAGTTTGTGCAAAGCACTTCTTAATGTAACGCCAATTTTGTATCTTGGGTGTTGGCAAAGACAACTGCAAAAATCATGCAAAGTACAGGTTATTTTTATGATCCTATGAACTACTACACATGTATGAACTGCAGCATGATCAAAGACCAAAGAAAATGAGTTGTTTTCATGGGAAAAAATGCCTGGCCTTAAAATAAATAAAGAAAAACAGGAGATAAACACATTCTGCAACATCACAGAGTCATGTAAACAGTTGTCTTATTATTGCATTTTTTATGTGACATGCTCACTCTGACGGAGTAATTAGATGGTTGCGAAACCAAGTTTTAATGTCTCTCAAAACATCTTGTGAAAATGTCATTCGGGTAAACAAAGAGTAAACAAATACTCATAGTGACAGATATGGTTTATAGAGCATACACTCACACAATGACACAAAACTGCATTTAGATGGAGCGTCCAACAATTCCAGCCAGGGGTTTGCTATGAGAATGGTCTGCACTAGGGTGGTTGTTGCTGATGTAATTTTATGGGGGAATGAGCCAAACAAAACTCAATTTACCCTGGTAAAATTGCGCTGAGCAAAATATAGGAGGAAAATACTGAAAAGGGGAAGGAGGTTTACCTCATTTGTCACTGTACTGTCCAATCACAACACTTCAGAAGATGGGCGAATAGCCACACTGTTCCAGTCCATGCCTCTGAATATCTTTATTGTCTGAATAGTTCATGTCAGAATTAGCTGAAATGCCTCAGATGTGTGAAATATTGTACTGCCTTTAAAATAGTCTGAATAAATTAATAAATTTGAATAAATAATGATTTCTCAGGTGAATAAATAATTTATAAATTGCATAAATAAAAAAAAAGATAAATAAACAGATATTCGTGCCTTTAGCTACGGTTCAAAAAAGTTCTCATTGACTGGCACCTTGTGTAGTCCAGAGGCTTATGCTTCTAATGATAAGCCATTCTTTCTGACTTGCAGTTACCACAATGCGAACACACTCAATATCAAATGCTATCTTGTGGTCCACATCATGAACCTCAATGTTTCCATTTTTAAACTCCCCTAAAGTTATATAAGAGGAGCACTGCCTTCCCTTTTTGGTTCCTACTAATCTCTCCCCCACTTCCAGAGCTCCGTGATGCAAAATATCATTCTGCCGATCATCCGTTCCCGTGATGATCTTGATTTTGCTGATCTTTGTTACCTTGTTGAAAAACTACACTAAAAAGACCCTTTTGGCCCAGGATTGATTGAATAACATTTCTGTTATCATTCAGTGGGGAGATAGTATGAAATGTTGCTGAGTAGACTGATGCCACAATACATTGTATATTCAAGACAACATTGACCCTGTGTTGGTGGAAAGGAGAGCAGGATAAGCTAATATTTTAGAGGTATAGAAGAAAAGAGTAAACAAACCAAAAAATAACTTAACCGAAATGAAGTGCTTACAGTTCAGCTTCAAGCTACTTTTTCAGCGACTATAATAGGATATGTCTGTTAAAATATGGAAAACAACTTCACTGTGAAAAATAATTTAGTTAAAAAAAAAATGTTTCCATTTTTAAACTCCCCTAAAGTTATATAAGAGGAGCACTGCCTTCCCTTTTTGGTTCCTACTAATCTCTCCCCCACTTCCAGAGCTCCGTGATGCAAAATATCATTCTGCCGATCATCCGTTCCCGTGATGATCTTGATTTTGCTGATCTTTGTTACCTTGTTGAACACTATTACATAAAAGTCCCCAGTGGACAGAGCCTTGCCCCAAAAGTACTCATCCACACTACTGTAAGCTTTGGCAGCATCATAGCTCTCAAATACATTTATGTTAGTGTACAAACTGGCAGGTGGGTTGTCTGGGATATCAAGGTAGTCTTCCTCAAAGTCATCATCCTTAAGTTTGTTTTCTGCCCCCTTATAAGAGGAATAGTAGCCCATGTGTTGGAAAAGGGAAGGCTTGAAGCGAATCGCATCCTTCTGGGCCAGTAGGCCTCGGAAATGGATAAGAAGCCAATCGCAAGGCATCTCCTGATAGAACATGAGCAGGAAATGGGCAAGTCTGGGAAGGTCTCGTGAGTGGTACAGCTTCCCTATGTAGCCCAGTTTGGAGAATTCCAGCATCACCCAATACGATCCCTCCCTAGATGCTACCACTTTCTTCAGGGCGGTGAGAAAGTTTCGAGAACAGCGCACATCATCCTCCAACATCATGTAGAAGTCTGACAGGTTGGTGCAGAAGTTGAGTAGAAACGCGTAATCTACATTCTGTTTGGAACGGAAGCGTACCCTATCCTCCGGATCATTGTAATTTCTCTTCAACCCATCCAGGGATGGGTAGTATTCCTCAGGTGCATGGATAACTAGCAGCCGTCCTGCAATGATATGGTGGCCGAACTTCCTTGAGATTTCCTGAACTAGGCTCTCGCACCAGGCCAGATCAAAATCTGCCAAGTGGACAACCACAACAATCTCTTTGAGCTCCTCGTAGCTTGATTGGTCAAAAATAGACTTGATGGTCTCCAGCAGATAGTTTCCCCGTTTTCTTTTCACAGACGACAATCCAATGGTGAGATACTCTGTAAAAGAACATGAAAAATCATGGAGTAAGAGAATGTATGCCTTGAACAGATCTGATACCTTGTCTAGGATAGAAAAAATATAGAAAATGTCTTAATCAATATTTTTGTTATGTTGCCCAGTGAGAAATATACAAATATGACTAAAACAAAATACATTTACTTAAAAAGCAAAATTATGTAAAATATAAAAAGTTGTTTCTGGATAAAATATCTCAAATTAAGTTATTAGCCCATTCACATTTATTTTCTTTTTTGTTTAGACATAAATCTCACTAGACTTTATTAAATTTAATCTTAAAGCAAGAACAAGCTATTTGATAATTTCATAAAAGTATTAATTTTGTTTAGCAAGAAAATATATCTGATTTTAAGGATGTTTTTAAAGTTTTATTTATTTATTTATTTTTACAATTAAACAAAGTTTAAAGAGACTTGATCTAGACATATGGTCTAGCATTTGGAGTTGTGCCTTTTTATTGCCTTCTCGTGTATATGTATGTATAGGGTGTGTGTGTGTGTTTGTGCCTATACATACATATACAGAAGTATAAATAAATATTATATAAATATTAAATAAATAAATACATACATAAATAAATGAACAACTCGAAATTCTAGATCATAAATAATACAGTCGTGCAGTTTTGCATATTGCACATTTTTTTTTACTTATTTGTTTAGAATTTTTTTAACCTGTGTGTACTGTTAATAAAGTATACAAAGGAAAGCAGTCTTACTCTTTCGAGGTAAAGGTGTTCCAGCAAGGTACCGATAAGTCACGTTGATTGTTCCAGAAAAATTGGTGATATCTTTAAAGGTATGAACATATCGCTCTGAGTTCAGTGGATGCATTGAGGTTTCTCGTAACTGACGTTTGTCTTCCTCCTGAAACACATGACATCCAAGATCCAAGTCTAAATATTGTCAAAAGTCTAAAGTAAGTCAAAGTTTGTCACAACATTTCAATTGAGATTTAAAGCAAGAAAAATTGTCTAAGACAGGATTATATGTACTGTATATGAAATGCTAAGATTCCTTTTACATCTTTAAGTTTAAGCGCTGCAGGCAGTGCCGTTCCTAGACTTCTGGGGGCCCTACACAAAACTGTGTCTCGGGGGTATGAGTGGTTATGAACGAATGAATGAAACGCATTTGTCCGTGTTTCACTCCGTCTCGAATCACGCTCGCGGAAAGCGCTTGAGAAACAGTGTCTCTTCCGCAGCTCGGTACGCTTTCAACTTGTTTTTTTAGTCTCGAGCAAGACTGTACCACATTCACATTACATGATTTGACTGATTTTTACGTAGAAAGGGCGACAGTGCACCGCATTAAAAGAAATTATCATTCATGTTTTCATAACCGCTGGCCAAATTCAAAAACAAAACTAAAATTAAATCATCTTTGAGAGCAAGGGGGCCCCCTGGTGTTTCGGGGACCCTACGCAGCTTGCGTATTTTGCGTATAGGGAGGATCGGCTCTGGCTGCAGGTCATTATTTTTTAGATTTGGCAATATTCTTGCACACTCTTGTATAATCTCATTAAATGTAAATGATGGCCTTTGAATAATTAATTGTACACACAATATTACTTACTCAACTTTTTAAATAACTTATCTTGTATTAAATTATAGCATATTTTTACCACACATGAACTGTTCACACTTTACAAAATTTTTGCTGGCTTTGATGGTGTTTGTATTTCAATTAAATGGGTGTTATTTGGAACAGTGACTTAGTCAAAATGGGTACAAATTTTGAATAATTCAACAGACAAACACGCGACATGTTATGATCACAAAGTTTTGATCATAAAGTTGCCTCATGAATAATACATTTGTCTCTTGCATTTGGACTGCCTCTACATCATGAAATTTTAAATAGGCTGCAGCGTGAGCTCTGATAATTATACATGCACAGCACAGCACCGGCAGCCTTACACGCAACATTTGGTAATTAAACCATATAAACAAAATAACGTTTCAGCACAGAGATAATTAATGCTAAATCACATGCAACAACAGTAGTCAAGTTGTTGTGAAGCCCACTATTGTCTTGCTATCTGCTCCACTGATGTTGTAAATAAATTGACCTCTATAATTTACCCGCCGGATTTCAACAGGTAAACAAACTCACCAGCACGTAGCCATCCTCGATGTAGAGGTTTATGAAGAGCAGGAAGGTAATGAGAGCCACCAGAAAAGGAATGGTAGAACGTTTCCGGAAACATCTCATCTTGTCCAAGTACTTCAGCACCAGTCTCATGATGGAAACACTACCATGTGATCTGATAGAAACAAAGAGAAAATACTATATCAGGATGTATCAAACGCTAAAAATACGCTAGGCATTTCTCAGACGGCTGTGTTTATCTTCTTTGAATTGCAATTCAGTATATTTCCCTTTCTGTCATTCAAATTCAACTTCCTGTGGCGTGTGGCCAATTCAAAATCATTGTTTAACTGAATGGGAGACAATTTTTCAATTCTGAATTTTGAATAACCCTGATAGAAGTACAGTTCTGATGTGGTCTTTTAAACAAAAATATTTCAGATGTGAAAACTCTAATGTAAAAATTAAGTGCAGCTCCCTAAAATGATCATGTCTTTATTATTCAGGAGAAACTGACACCAATTTCTGGCTGTGCAGCAATAAGAGAAGCACTTCTTTTTCTATATAAGACAGGGCATTCACTCTAAGGTCACACTAAAATAAGCGGCAGGCTTGTGTGCCTCTAAGCACAGTAATTAACCCGACAACCATGTAGGTATAATACAGACTTCAGCTGAAGAACACGCTGTGAGGTTAATATCCCGACCCTGCTCACCAGGCATTAGCAAAGTACGTACTCTGTGCCTTTAAGTCCTTTTGTTTTGCCCTTTTTGAGGTCTGTGCATCAAGTACAAAGTATGGTTCTTAAAAGCTATACTGCAAAATTGCATTTCAATTTCAGCTATCTTCATCTGATGAAATAGTCTTTGAAATAGAAGAAAAAACATTTCAGCTATATGTGCATAAAATAGGCCCCAGGCGTTCTTTTATTTCTAACCTCAAATTACACAGCGTAATCCAAGAATAGAAAGCAGGACGCAAGTGTTTTGGAAGGCTTTCATGTATCAGCCTTTTTGATGGCTCCTGCTAAGCACCTTAGACCACTAATGGAATACAAAATAACTTTACAGCCGATCCCATGACCAGATGCGTATCGATTCTGCCCTCCGCCAACCTTTTTCAACTGGGGATTGTCAAACCAATATTCTATGAGCTCTTGCGTGTGCTTAAAAAGTAGTGAACACATTGAGACTACACATGTGGGGTTTTATACATTACCAATCAAAGGTTTGGGGTCTTTTTTTTTTAAAGAAATTAATACTTAAAAATACAAGAATACATTAATACAGCAAGAATGCATTAAATTGATCAGAAGTGACATTAAATAGTAAATGTTACAAAAACTCAACTGCTCAACTGTTTTCTACTTTAATAATAATAATAATAATTGTTTCTTGAGTAGCAAATCAGCATATCATAATTATTTCTGAAGGATCAAATAACACTGAAGACTGGAGTATTGGCTGCTGAAAATTCAGCTTTGCATCACAGGAATACATTTCATTTTAAGATATATTCAAATAGAAACAGTTTAAATTGTAATAACATTTTGCTGTATTTTTGATCAAATAATGCAGCTTTGGTGAGCTTGAGAGACTTCTTTCAAAAACATCTTAAAAATCTGACTGACCTCAAACTTTTTAATGGTAGTGTACATAATACCTTTTTAATGCATTTTTAATACATATTTAATAGTCTAAGTCTTTCTTGTCAAAGAAACATTTAACCAAGACAAAAAAAAAAAATGCTATGCATTCGTACATAATGACATTTGTACAAATACCATAACTACTGTCCACTGCAGAAAATGTCAGTACCTAAATATATAATGTGCAATTATTATCATTCATAGAACACTTTAACTTTTTAAACCAACTCATTATAACACAACAGAATGTAGACAGCAGAAAAGCATGTTGCCAAACCGATAGTTGTACTGCACATTTCATTTTCTTGTGCATTTAATTACACAAGTGGCTGGCTTTTACATTTTCCAGTTCAAACCATTTAGCATTTTGATACATGCAGGTGGATTCATGTAATGTTAATGCAGCGTCATAGCAATGCTGGATTGATTCAGCCTGAAAACCTGCTTCATCCTGCACTCGCGGTGAAGTGAGGAGAACCAGAGCAGACCCCTAACAGACCTCTGATGATTTTGCATAACATCACATGGTACCTAATTCTAATACTTTACCTTGCAAACTACTTGATATGATCATATGAGAAATTTCTGATTTTAATAAAAGTTTTTTTAAAACGAGGTGTGCTCTGATATCGTCCTCTTTTGGAAGGCCAAACAAAGTAGTTTCGCTTTCACAACGAAACACACAGCGTCTTCATGACATGGCGGAAACAACAATACTACAGCGAGAATAAATGTTATGCCTTCTTTCTTTGCGTGAACATTTTGGCGGCGTTATGCAAATCTTCCCACATCGTGACGTAGATATGTGGGACATGGCGGAAACAACAATACTACAGCGAGAATAAATGTTATGCCTTCTTTCTTTGCGTGAACATTTTGGCGGCGTTATGCAAATCTTCCCACATAGTGACGTATACATGTGGGGGCGTGTTAGAATGAGCCGTTTTAGGTAGACGTGGTTGACTCTTAACTTTTATAAAGAATATCTCTTCGGATTTGAGACTTTAGTCTTTGCAACTTTACAGATCTTCTTTATGCACCAAGAGCTTGTAACACTTCAAAGAGAAAAGAAAAATTGAAATCGCATCATATGACCCTGTTAAGATAAGCTGACATTATCCCTCCTCCTTTCATGATGCAGAGAGTGGCGCTTGTTGACATTAAAAAAAAAAAACATTATGAGCTCTGAAACCTAAAACTCCTCAAAAATGATAGAAAAACAAAAATTTAATAATGACTGCATTTCTTCCCAGAATAAAGCTGCAGATTTAGTTTGTAAAAGGGAAAACCACCAGCCTGGTACCTTCATCTATTGCGTAATTACACCTGACAGGGTCTGATTCTGGAAGAACTGAAATTACAGGCAGAAGCAGAGCCGTCCACAGCTGCTGAGGATCTCACTTTTGCAGAGGTCTCATTTGAGGGAGTGCTGACGTAAATAACCTATGGTTCAGTCCCATTTTCTACCGCTCTGTAGATCATCACCTCCTGGGGCGAGCAGCCCTTTTATCAGTCAATATAAACTGGCCATTTAGAGCGGTACCGCCGTGCTTAATGAAGCAGCTCAATTAGAGAATGAGAGGAGTAATCCAAAGAGTTGATTTCATAAAAACACACGCAATCCAGATGGTCCCTCTGACTAACATTGGCTTGTTAGTGCATTACACTGCGTTCGCTAATGCGAACTGCCACAGTTTACCAAACTCATAGGAAGTGTACTTATAAACACCCATTCATTTTAAAATGAGAACACGGTGCTAGCGTAATTTCGAGATATGCACATTTGCAGATATTTATCTACCGTTCTTATCTTTTCACTCTCCTCTTGGTGACGGAGAGAGTGTCATTTCTCCCAGGGTGGAGTCTCTCTCTTTGCCTTGGTGACATGAGATAGAGAATAAACTTTAGAATGAGAAACAAGAAGCTCCCTGGTGAGAGGAAGGCAATTACAGTCATGTCTGATGTGCCGCAAGACCCCATGAATAAGAAAAACAAATCAGTTTACAGAGTTGGAAATGGCTTAGAGAGATGTTTGAGGAAGGATGTCTAGTAGATTGTGAGACTGCTATGCAATTTTTATTATGTAAATGCACAATGAGAGAATGTGGAATTAGAGAACACATGGTTTGATTTGGATTTAATGCAAACACTCACAGCATCTCAACTATAAAGAATGAACCTACAAGGCCATGTACATGAGGGTATTGCGGCTGTTTCACTGGTGTAAATCTGCAATCAAAGAATTACTGCAGCAAGCAAAGGGAGTCTTGTGTATTTTCTACAAGCCTGATCCTTTAAGGCCAAAATACAAACATGTGTGAGTCCGCACATTTTTCCTTACAGCTCGGTTTTAAAGTACAAATTTCCTTACAGCTCGGTTTTAAAGTAAATTAAGACTCTAAAACATCTTGTCACTGAATAATTCCAATTCTAATTCTTAAAAAGCAAGCCAAAACGAAGCTAAACCCTTTCAATTTTCCTGCCACACAGACGCTTGCAGCTCAAATGCTCAGCTAATGTTGAAATCATGAGCCACCCATATTCTTTCAAATCAAAACAGCTTCATAAAACCTCCCTCAGCTGTAGCTTTTATGCTACTTGGGACGCAGAGGCGCACCTTGCCTTAATGTGAAAACCTGCATAGAGTAGAGGGGAAAAAAAGCCATTTTGACTAAGAGAGTAACAGATTAATAAAGCTGGCAGTAGAAAGCAATTCTTCCACATTTGATCTTGTTATCTGTTTTACATTATTTCCCAAGGGTATGCTGCACCTCGCTGATATACAGCTCTGCGCAAATAATCAATTAAGCCAGCAGATTCTACAGCTTTCTGCTCTTGCTTTGTGTCAGAGCTTCAGCCACTTAAATAGATTTTTCTCCTCAACAAAAGAGCTGAAAAGCAGAAAAAGAGTACCGGCTTCAGATGATAAGAAACACCGCCTCTAGATGAACACTGTGGGCCTCAGTTCTGTGAATGAACTTTTGATAATTAAAATAATTTCTTTGTGTTAATCAATTTGTGCGCATTGCTGCCTTGTTTATTGAAATTTGCCATTAGTCTTATTTACAAAATAAATAAATAAATAAATAATATACAATTATGTGAAGGATCATAGATCTCTGTGGAAAATGTCCAAACAAAACCCTTGAGAGAAAAAAAAAAGTCTGGTTCATCATGGTAGAAAATAAAAGGTTATGATTTATGACTAATGTAATTAACTATGCTCATATGAAAGCATTGATTAATCGTTTGCAATTGCCCAGGGTACTGACTAAACAATGCCATTAATTATTAGCAG
This sequence comes from Sinocyclocheilus anshuiensis, assembly GCF_001515605.1. NCBI lineage: Eukaryota > Metazoa > Chordata > Actinopteri > Cypriniformes > Cyprinidae > Sinocyclocheilus > Sinocyclocheilus anshuiensis. Next base: position 740,204 of record NW_015555715.1, read on the forward strand.
TTGTAAATAATCAGAAAGAAGTGCAATTATAAGTATGATTCTAAACAGCTTATTATTAACTCCTTATGACCACAAACTACTAAATTAGAATAATGATAGCTACATATACAAATGAATCCAGAGCATAGTGTAGAAGTAGAAGCCCAAAATACTATTTTATAAATGAAAATTAAAGTTTGTGAACTGACCAAGATTTTTTTCTGTAAATTATTGCAGTGTCAAGATTATTGACTGGCCATAGACATTGTTCACACCATTGAAAATGAGCAGCCTAAAGGTTAAGAATATGAAATACTATTTTCACAAGTTTCAGGTCAAATTAATTTCACATATGGTTAATCTAGTTTGTTTTCTTCTAATGTACTGTTTAGAACAGGATTGATCTAAAATATGTATAAATATATATTATGCATATAAATATACTACCACAATAATAAAAACACTTTTAATAATGCAAACAGTTTTATAGAAAATCCCAAAAAGTATACTTACTATTTTACACTGACTAATAATGACTGTAATATTTTACAGTTCTGCTCATAAATATAGATACTAAGTAATTTAATCCAAACACTGAATATCTGATTATGTTTTCCATTACAAAGCAAACTGATTTTTCCCAAGTTTACCTAAGTAGTTTAAACCAAACTCTGAATATAACCTAGTGAACTTGTAAAATCTGCTTGCTTTAAAATGAAACACATCTGTTAAAGAAAAGACTAATTTGTTAAAAATAACAGTTTGTTAATTAACAAAACCTAAATGGCCTCCCATCTTTTTTAGCAGTACGTCAGCACACTTTTATCATGTAGCACTAACACAGCACATCTTCGTTTTTCTCAATAGTCTGACTGCTGGTAAATGTCTGTGCATATACCAGCATTTGTACGTGCCTGCTGAAATGGCACCTCCTGACATCGGTTTTGCTCATCAACACATTCTTAGGGCATAAGATGTTCTCTGGAGAGTTTGCCAGCTTGTAACCGCAGAATCTTCACTAAAACACATGAAAAACATTGTTCAACTATTGCTGACACTGTCAGATACAGAACACACACACAGAGCCACCCACATGCACATTTCCCCCTTTTCTTTCAAGAAGACAGGAAATATCAAGTCATAATTTTCACTAAACCCTGCTTAGTCAAAATAATTCTTGTTTGTTCTTCACAGCAGGCTGAGAAAGCTGAGGTAGGATTTCTGTTTCTGCACAAGTGACAATATGTAAACACAGTGCGGACACTTGTTGTCTAGAACCTGATGACAATACAAAGAAGGATCTCTTTCCTCACAACCAGGTCTCAAACTTTCCTCTAAAGCATCTGACATCTCTCAGTGTTGCATGAAGTTTCATACTTCAAACCTTTCTGTGAGATAAAAGAATACATTTGTTTATATCCCCATTCTTAGTCTTTTGGGCACAGTCCAGGCTGCAGCAGGCACCAGCTGTACAGGTGGCTTAGCTTCATGTTGGAAGCTGTGTGAAAAGCTTGACTGATGCTGAAAACAAAGCAAATTCTATAATAGTTTACATATGCCAGTTTCCTTAATTGTAACAATAAGGGAGCCAAACATGCTAGAACTGAATAGAATTGCATTACTGAGCAAATAGGATGATTCGTTTTTCGATTTCCATTGTATTCCAAGCTTTTGGTCCTCAAAGAATAAAAAATAACTTCTTCAAGAAATGTATGAATTAATCAATAAATCAATCATGAATCAATCAATTTCTAAATATTTAAGTTCTATTAATAACTCCAAAACAACACAAACATAAAAAATTAAGCACAAATATCATTATATTTAATATAGTGCATGATTTTTATTAATTGAACACCATGGGAAAACAGTTCTAAACAAATTTGTCAGTGGATATTTATATGAGAGGACAACAGGGGATGTACTCTTGGATTAAACAAATAGTATCTCACTTCACAAGACATGTATTAATGGACTGGAGTCGTGTCGATTACTTGTGGATTATTGTGATGACTTTATCAGCTGTCTGAACTCTTATTCTGACGGCAGTGCTGGGTAGATTACTTACAATTTGTAGTCCGTTACTGATTACAAATTACATGATGGAAATTGTAGTTTATAACAATCTACTGGATTACACATATTAGGTAATGTATTCTAACTATGTTTTGATTACTTTTAGATTCCTTTTGACCTAACTAAGAAAATCTATTCCATTCTTTGTTATGAACATCATGAAATGTATTAAACATTACAGTATGCCAGGGTTTCCCAAACTAGGGTTTGTGATTGAAATGCAGGGGGTTTGTGAGTTGATGAAAAGCAATTAATTAATTAAATAATACAATTTTAAACTAAACTAATTAACTCCTTTTGAAATAAAACCAGTTTAAATAAAACATTTAAGGAGAAAAAAATAAGAATTAGAGTGAATCAATAAATTATGAATAATTTACTGTAATTCTGTGAATATGTTAGGGCTGGGACAATAAATCGATGCATTGCGTTTCGTGGATTGATTCTGAGATTATCGGAATGCATTATCGGAATGGGTTTGTGATTGAAATGCAGGGGGTTCCCTTTTTAACCCAGCGCTGGGTTATATTTAACCCAGCATGTTTTAGAGTGTGAGATTATCGGAATGCATCGTGATTATCTCTCGAATCGATTCTGAGCTTAGTTTTTAACAGCAGATGGTGCTTTAGGCTAGTTTTTAACCACACACTCAAATGCTCACGAAGAAGAGTGCTTGTGCGTTCGGCTGAGTAATGCAAGTGGTTAAATGTACTTGCACATCGGCTTTTATGCTTTTATGATGCAAGATTAATTTTAAAAAAGCCCACTGTGAACATCCTTGTAATTCACTTCAACCTTTTCGAACTTTATGCATGATTATTTTAGGTTCAAATGGTGCGTGTGAACTGGAAGAAAGCACAATTCGGCTATTCTAAAGCACGCAGTGCCATCTGCTGTTAAAAACTAAGCTCAGAATCGATTCGAGAGAGAATGATTTCTCGGTTTGCGATGCATCGATTTATTGTCACAGCCCTAGAATATGTAATCATGTAATCTATAGAAAAGTAACTGTAATCTGATTATGAACATTTTAAAATGTAATATAATCTAATTACAAGAACATCATTTCTGGAATCTGATTACGTAATCCAGATTACATGTAATCAATTAGGGTAGACTGGGGAGTGTTGTAACACGGTGTCAGTTGACAAGTCAGTTTGACAAGTCAGAAAAGAGCTGTGGTGATCAGACACTCCCATGATATGTTTGAGTTTACAGGAGAAGTGGCATGTGACTGTGAGCAACATTGTAGATTTTATGACCAAAAAAAACTGAGTTTCAGGAAAGAAAGTACATGTTTTTTTTTATTAAAGGGGACATTGGATCCATTCTGAGATTATCGGAATGCATTATCGGAATGGGTTTGTGATTGAAATGCAGGGGGTTTGTGAGTTGATGAAAAGCAATTAATTAATTAAATAATAAAATTTGTAATTAAACCAATTAACTCCTTTTGAAATAAAACCAATTTAAATAAAACATTTAAGCAGAAAAAAATAAGAATTAGGGTGAATCAATAAATTATGAATAATTTACTGCAATTTTGTGAATATGTTAGGGCTGGGACAATAAATCGATGCATCGCGTTTCGTGGATTGATTCTGCACTCTAAAAAATGCTGGGTTAAATATAACCCAGCGCTGGG
>NW_015555715.1:744072-772232 GCF_001515605.1 Sinocyclocheilus anshuiensis
CTGCTGTTAAAAACTAAGCTCAGAATCGATTCGAGAGAGAATGATTTCTCGGTTTGCGATGCATCGATTTATTGTCACAGCCCTAGAATATGTAATCATGTAATCTATAGAAAAGTAACTGTAATCTGATTATGAACATTTTAAAATGTAATATAATCTAATTACAAGAACATCATTTCTGGAATCTGATTACGTAATCCAGATTACATGTAATCAATTAGGGTAGACTGGGGAGTGTTGTAACACGGTGTCAGTTGACAAGTCAGTTTGACAAGTCAGAAAAGAGCTGTGGTGATCAGACACTCCCATGATATGTTTGAGTTTACAGGAGAAGTGGCATGTGACTGTGAGCAACATTGTAGATTTTATGACCAAAAAAAACTGAGTTTCAGGAAAGAAAGTACATGTTTTTTTTTATTAAAGGGGACATTGGATCCAAAATTCACCTTTACATGGTGTTTGCATATAATGTGTCTTAGCAGTGTGTGGACACAACCACCCTACATTGATAAAAATCCATTCACTACCTTTTTTTAAATCCCCAAAATACCTAAACAGTCTCAATAATCAAGCTGCTTATGCTATATGATGTCATTTTGCACAGGCCTCACCCACGACCCATGGCGTACTGTCAAGTATTAGCATATCTCCGCCTTCAGCCAGTTGTACGCTGTCCGCCATTTTCTCCACGCTCGAGCAGCTGTAGTGACAACAATGTCAAGCAATGCAAGTGTTTCGTAGATGAATGTAAAAGTGAACATAAGTCTTCATTTTCTCCTGACATGAGAGCCACTGAAGACACAGTGGATTGGTTTTGTTTTTGATGGTAATACGCCATCGAATACACCTAAATTCGTTTATGGCTGCGCATAATAATTTTACTCCAGACAGCTTTCTGAACGAGGGACAATTCAATGCAGGTTTTGCTAAAAAGTTAAAACTCAAGGATGGATTAGAACCCACTGTACGTGATCCAGCTGCACCTCCAGAAGAAGTAAGTCTCACACTTTATACTTTTTATGATTATTTGCAAATCGCCTTTTCTCTTCCACGGAAGAGAGGGGCGGGGTTAGCAGAGCTCATCAGCATTTAAAGAGACATTCACCGGTCTCTGTGAGCAGAGCTGTTTTTGACAAGGTAAAAAGGGTGTTGTTTTACATGACCACTGAGGAATTTTAACCAAAGTATGTTGCAGACATTTCATGAAGACCCTAAAAAATCTTACCAACTTAAAGTGAGTGTGTAAAGTGAGCATCCGATGTCCCCTTTAAGATTATTTTTTGCATAGAAATCATTGTATTGTACTAGATATAGTTTTTTGACTTAACCTAAAACAGCCATTTCTCTAGTTTAATTTGATGCTTTGCATTCATGCTAACTTCAAACCCACATGCTAAAACAGTTAGCTATGCTATGGTTGTTTGGGTTGGGGATAGTTGTAACAGTTCATTAAAAATGTAAAAACAAACCCATAATGATTCCGATGAGTCCAGTTATCCTCTGTTGAGCCAAAGTCATGTGAGTTTTTTGTTGCACATCAAGGGTTCTGTCAGGACCACTATCGTCAAAGATGATTGACAATTAGCATACAGTTTGGATTGGCGGTATGGTTCTGTTCTGGGCAAGAACTCCCCGCGCATCCATGCAGCCTAGCATGGATGAGAGCAGGGAGAGCAGCGATAACCCCCCCAGGGTAAACAGAACAGAACCAACATAAATATATTGCAGATATCGTTAAAGTTCAATAATGTTATATACACATTTTAGAATTAGTCTGATTCAAAGGAGAATCAGAAGGCTGAATCCTGACTGACAGAGGAGGAGTTGGGGATGGAGGAAGGGTAATTAGCTACTGAGCAATGCGAAAACTTCTGATAATACTGAGGGACCTTATATATGAATGCTTAGATAGGTGTCGTATTCCCATAGGTTGATGGGGATCAGCTGAGAGTCAGCTGATGCGAGCTTGACTAACGTGACCTGCCAGAACTAAAGCTACGCTAGATATTTATGTGGTGAATGTCTTTCCATCGTAGTTTATGCGCATTTCTTCTTATTGGATAAAATATTATCTGCCTCAATAGAGCACATATATGTTTGTTGTGCACATTTTTAGAATTTATGTGCATCTTGGCATTTCCGTTCAGCATTTTTTAATGTGATATCCCAAAATTCATATGAAAATAGGTGGATGGCAACATAGCTAGTGACTGAACCCTTATGTGACAGGAATACAGTACACACACATGAACACTCAAACAAACACACACAGCAATTGTTTTATGCTAAATTTAAAGTCGTAAAATAAATGTTTGTCCATTTAAATATTTCACTTTATTCAATTATTCTTTGTTGTTCAATAAATTGGATAGTGTGGATCTTATTTCAATAAATTACCTTTCATTGTTACATATACTATCCCCAGCCTGTGTTACAACTCAACCCAGTAGTAGGGTAAGTTGTAACAACAGAACTCTTTGTATTTGACATTAACTCACAAAATCTGTGATTGTGTAGTACAAGTCCATGTGAGTTATATTTGTAATAGACAAATACGACTATCATTTATCAAAATTTGAGAGATCTAGCGCAAACAACTATTGAGTTACTGATGCATAAACAAAAAGTGTTTCTCCAAATCTGTTCCTATGAAGAAACAAACTCATCTGCACATTGTATGGCCTGAGGGTGAGAATTTTCATTTTTTGGGTGAACTATTCCTTTAAATGAAGTATATTTTTGTTGATAATAAATCTACTTAATGTTCATACAATAACAGTGTACGCTGCATTTTTAACTTGAATATGCAAGGCTTCTGGTGTCAGCTGTTTTCATAAAATTATTTTAATGTATTACTGTAATCATAAACAGTTATTCACCTATAGTGACTAATGAATCAGAAGTCTCACACATTAACAGGAAACAGCTTGCTTTCACATTGAAAATAAAGTGAATAAGGCAATGTAATTATGCTTGAGAAACAGCCTTTGCGTTGTGAGCATATCTGTGATGCCTTAAAATGCTTTTGGGACTGAGCCACTGACCTCACAATATGTGCAAACCGTTCTGGTCTATGTTGTCTGACATTCACACATTTTTAAAATGCTTAATATGAGTGACTAATGCTTACTCAAATCTCTACCTCTCTGTGCCTTTAGTTATGTGGTGCATCTTACAAGGTTAGCCTGTTGAGCGAGGCTCTGTCATTGCTGTGAGGCAGAGTTTTACCTTTAAGGTCAGTCAGAGACACGGAGGCCTTTGAAATTCTATCAGCAGAGAGTGTAATGAGGAAGAGACGCATGAGAAATGATTCATGTGCGAACGAGCCTCTCACAAGCGCCTCTTAGCAGTTAGCACTTTGACCCAGATTATAGCACCAACCCAAACCTCAAAGGGGAGCTCTGAAGATGGACCTCAGCGATATGACTTCCCCCATTTCCACTTTAAAAAGCACAAATACACGGTACAGTCTTTCTCATTCTTTGGTTCAATATTATAATTTTCTTTTACTCGCTTCCACTTTCTTCCTTGTCTTCTTTTCTATGCTTCGCTTCCATTTTCCTCAAGCACACTCAAAAACTCAAAACTGCACATGTATGGTTTTTCCTTTCCTTCAAACATAAAAGATCCTATAGCCACTAAAAATAGTATGTGTGTGATAGTGCTATGTGGATTTCTGAAATTAGAAGATTTTCATTTTTTAGTCCAGTATAAATTCATGTTCCAATTCCAGTTGATGTTTGCATGGCTATTATTACTAAAGGTCATCTTCCTATTGGACCATTAGACTACAAATCCTCAGTAAACACCACAGGTTCCAGTAAGGCTATAAACATGGAGATGGAGTGGTTGCTAAAACCAGCTAAATCATAGATCATCTTTTCAAGTAATTTCAAGTTCATTTCAATTCAGATGTGAACTAAAGTGGCAATATCCACTTCCACTATTTTAATGTATTCAGGCTGATTTGCCTCATCAATGTGGAGACATAATGGAGACAAGGCAGACAAATAGATGCTGTTTCTCTCTGAAATCTCATCTGCTTATGTCACTGTTGGACAATATTAAGGTGAGGCCACAGTAGCAAAATTTCCCAGACAAAAAATGTTCACTATTGTCAATAGTGTAGAGATTTATGAAGCCCAGATCACTTCAAACCAAGTAGCTTTCTGTTGGTCAACACTGCGAATACTCGTTGCGAAATCTGCTTGAGGAAATATTTCATGTGGACTCCTATTGAAATGACTGGATTTTACCTGAAAAAAATGGCCAAACAACAGCAAATGTGACCGCACATTTACTTTTAGAAAAATATTTCAAGCATTTAATGATCTCATATTTTGTAATATTTATAAAAAATAAATAAAACTACAATACAAACATTTTATTTTTGTACAGTTATTTTTTTTCTTCATTTTTTTTTTGAGGAGCCACTGCCTCCTTTGCCTCCTAAGAAAGCAACGTAAGCATTTAACGTAAGTTATCGTTCAAACCTCAGGTGACTACATGCTTTCTTTTCTGTTCCCCCCCCCCCAGGCAGATACATTTTGACATCTCAGGGTGCTTGATCAATTGGCTCTATAGGGAGAATGACTGTGAAAGCCATACCATTGAGCAAAACTTCCCTCCCTCTCCATTTATGAGAGAGGAATGGTGGGACAGTACTCTTTCCTAAAAGCTCTGTAAAAAGCCAAGGTGACCGCTGGGTCACAAGTGAGAAATGGGAAAATGGCTGTGGGGTGTGCGTCCAGTAGCAGATAACATGAGAAAGCAATATCTCCTCTCAGCACATTTTTGTGAGAAAGAGAATCCAATGCTATAGCATTCGCAACAGAGACTGTTTCTTGCTCTCTGTCTCTTGCTCTCTGAAATGATGGACAGTTCATTGTTTAGCTACTTACAATAGACACTGTGCATCAAAGTCAAGAGAAATGCTCTGAAGGGGCTCGACAATGCTGTTTCTGCTTTGGCACGATTCATTTGCAAAAGTAGGCAGGTCTAAGCATTTTAATTTACAACCTTCAATAAAAAGTCAACAGCAAACATGTGCCTTGAATAAGCAGCCAACATTATCATACAAAAACTATTAATGTGAAGAAAACAAAACTGACATTCACAGATGCAATAAACATTAGAGTAAAATATATGAAAATGTGTAAACATCAAATGGAATTGTAACATGAATAAAGTACAACTAATATGCAGTTATTGCAAAATAAACCCTGATGAAGAGCAAGGTTACCAAATAAATAAATAAATATGTGGACAAGAAATATTGAATTTAGTTATAGATTGCTGCAGTACTTATCTATTACAAGGTACAAATCAATTGCATTAGCAACAAGATGAACACTGCAATATTGCAATAGTATAGTAATATTAATACTGAAGTCCTCATATGACCAATAAAAATCGCAAAAGTTTTAGAGTGCATAACTCTTGTGAATAACCAAACTGTGTGAACATAGTCAGACTAATCATAAATCAATAAAGAACACACAGTTGGATTCCAGTATGAAAAAGGTGTGTTTTTTCTGTATTGCATAACCACCATTATGTATTATGTTCCTTGCAAGTGAAATCTATAATGTCTGAAGTCATTAGCATAAAGTGCCTAATTAGAATGAAATTCGCATAAATCTGGAAAGAAATGGATAGGTCCAGATTTATTTTATTATTTAAATCTTAGTTCTTAATAGCTTGGAAAGATTTTTAGCTGTTGAACCAACTGAACTGGTAAGGAAAACATCTTCACATCACAGTGGGCATTCATTAAGTATTCATTCTCTACAAATCTGAATTATGACCTAGCTTTATGCAACAAAATTATTCATACTAATCCATTACTTTTCATTATTTACATAACATTTTCTCTATTACTTATTTAAATGAGCTACACTGATGTTTTACATTTAATTTAATTTGAATTGTGTGAGTGATGGAAATGTGAGGAAATTAGAAATGATACAGTATGACTTACAAACTGTTGATTTGTGCTGTTTAGCGAAATTAACTGGGAAAATTGGGGGGAAACAAACTGCAATATAATTTTTTCCATTGCTGTAGAAATATAAGTCTGCTTAGGGAGATGTTCATATGGAGTCAAATGAGGCTCTAAGCCATTTGTAACGCAATCAGTCCTTAATTAACGAGCACAACTCTGCTCACTGACATTTATGCTTGTAGCTGTGTGGAATAACTTTCTGACTTCCACACAACAGTTCAGCCATTTACAATTCAATTCCCCAATCACACTTTTAAAATGAACGCTGTCACATCACACACAACCTTACACAAAAAGTCACGGCCATTAAAACCCAAGACAATCATTAATGGCCAGTCTGGTCTTAAAGGAATAGTTCTCTCAAAACTGAAAATTTGCTGAAAATTTACTAACACTCAGGCCATCCATCAGTTTGTTTCTACATCTGAACAGGTTTCAAGAAACTGCACCCCTTGCTCAGAAATGGATTCTCTGCAGTAAATGAGTGCTGTCAGAATGAAAGTCCAACCAACTTCAATAAATGCTTTTGTCTGCTATGTCTTTAAATCTGCTCCTCCTAATGATTGAAATCAATCTTTAAATTGCATATATTGTGGAATATATTGAATGTATTGTCAGTTATTAATTTGTGAATCATAACACACTGCAAGTCTTTTGAAAAAATAAAATAAAATAAATAAACATTTCAGAATAAACCTGCTGCTGCTGCCTCTTCTTTTGGCTTCCAGTCTTTCTGTCAGCTTTGAAGTTCCCCAGCAAGCCTGAGGTAAAATAAAACGCCAAACTTTTTTCTTACTTAACAAAGGTAAACTTTGAGCAGAGTTTCAAACCACAGGAAGAGCTCACGCTTGGCATCTTTCTGATGTTTAGCACATGCAGCACATGTTCCCTGGTTGCTCTAAGAATCAATTTTGTGCATAGTCTTCCAGCCTTTTAGAAAATGGTGGAAAAGAAGAACAATGGCCTGTTCTATAGCAAGCACAACAGAATATTGAATCAGATAGCTGTAAAAGCCAGGGTTCTTTAATTATTGATGATAACAGAAAGGATTTTGAAATTGGAGATAAACTCCTTATTATATTTAGAGACTCTCATGCACATACACACTGTAAAAAATAACCGTGAATTTAATGGTAAAAGACTGTAAAAATGCTACAGTAAAAACCTGTTAAATGGTTAACGGTAAATTCCCCTACTATATACGGTGAAAAACTGTATTGGACATTACATGTATTGGACATTAATTTTACGGTAGTATACCGTTTTTGGAATAGAGTTAAAACCGGTCAACCTAAAACGTTGCTACCGTATTTTTTACGGTAAAATTCCAACAACCAAGGTTTTTTACCGTAAATTTTTTTTTTTTACAGTGCACACTCTTTTCTTTTTTGAATATTCCTTTCATTTCACTGTCCTTTTATAAACATATACAGAGCCGTGCACAGACCTTTTGAGGGGCATGTGCTGAAACTGAAAAAGGGCACCCCCCCCTTAATGACAAATGAAATAACACAAAATAATAGTCTCAAAAGCTTTAGATTTATTCACTATTAATAACAACCATAATATATATAACCAGGTGTTTGTTGTAGCTATATGGGCGCGGCGCTCAGTTTCAAATACATAAATTATGAGCCTTTATAGACATTGTGTTTCTTGCGTAAAGAAAACGCTGTACTTATTCAAACAACAAGATCTTTATTTACCCTTGCAGACCTAGTTCAGCTGCTGTGGAACTTCAGTTCATTCAGTCAAGATAGAGGGGGTGGAGTTTACTGACAGTTTGAGCGGATCCAACAAGATTTAGTCACAAGCTCTTTTTAATACCTTTCATTAGCTAAATATTTGTAAAGCAGACAGACAGATGTAGGGTGACCAATATCATTGATTTATTGAAGGAAAAAAAAAAACACCATCACCAAAAAAAGGGCACTTCGGAGTGTAAGGGCAAAAAGGGCATGTGCTCTGCACAGGTTGAGCCCTACCTGTGCACGTGCCTGAACATATACATGTTAAACCATTAGCATTCCTGTCAAATTTGCCTAAATATTAGGGGTGTAAAGGTTCACAGAAGTCACAGTTTGGTACGTACCTCGGTTTTGTGGTCATGGTTCGATACAAGTTCGGTACAACAGGAAATGTATTTTTTATTTTTTATTTTGAACAGACAGTAATGCTACATGTAGCATGAACAGTTGTTTTTGATTTTAATTAGATTGTATAATTTCAAGATTTAAAGCAAAAATAGAACTTTTGATTTGTGAAATTATGCTACATAAGACAACTGCACAAAATAAAACAGCAGACGTACTGAATGAAAATGACAGCAGGTGGCGCTTATGGAACAGCAGTGATCCAGCATTTCCTTGGGCATTATATGGAGGTAAGAGGAAAAGAAAATGCCATCGAAGCATTTCTGAAGACGGTCAGTTTCTCTCAGAGATACATTCATATAAACCCCCACATATTTGTCTTCCTATATTTGAGCATCGCAAACAGTGAGCTTGATCTGCTTGGTACAGTACTTTCTCCTCTTTAAAGACTTCATAAAAATGCCACAAAAATTACAATTTGGGAAATGATTTCAATGCAGTTTGTGTGCAATTCTGGAATAGAGATTGGCCAAAATAAATCTAACAACCGGTTCCGATTTATAGCCGGTCGACCAGTGCATCTCTAGAACCCCAAACTTTCCCACACTGCTGATTTAAATCAAGCAGGCGGTTCTTCAAGCTCTTGTTTTGAGTTGGTGTGTAGATCGTCTTTTCTTCTGCTCTTTCCTGTTGTGACAGTTAGTGGTTAGCAAGTGCCCCTTCTGGATTGATCGCCTATATATTCATCGTCTGACTGCATGAACCGAACCGTGACATCCGTACTGTGACGGTTCGGGATGAATACATGTACCATTACACCCCTACTAAATAAGCAGTGTTCTGCGGGCGGTACAGTGGAATGCTAACAGGTTAATATCTTTCAAGCTGCAATATTCTCACGTTAGTCAAGTTTTCTTTGTAGCCAAAATAATTTAGTTTTATGTGACCATTTTCAACCATGAATATTAGGATTAAAGGAATAGTTCACCCCAAAATTTACTGAAAATGTACTCATCTTCAAGCCATCCAAGTTACAGATGAATTTGATCCTTCATCAGAACAGATTAGAAGAAATATGGATCCACTGCAGTGAATGGGTGCCGTCAAAATGAGAGTCCAAACAACTGATAAAAACATCACAATAATCCACAAGTAATCCACACAACTCCAGTCCATAAATTCATAGTTTTCACATGACGTCACACCCTTATAGGAACACCCACATGGAAGGCAAAACAAGGCTTTCCTCCACTGACCGCCAGTTATTTTTACGAGGTTTGCATTAAGAAGCAATGTAGTAAGACAGTGATATTTAAAGGCCAAATTCAGTATACACCTTATTGATGATGCATACTTTGTACAGGTAAGCAGATGAACCCAAAATATAAATGCAATGCACAAACTTTAATATTAAATGTTTTCCCATAGAAAACCATTATAAAGAAGACTCTTAACCATTTAGCGCATTGCATTCATATTCCGGGCTCATTTGCTTGCCTGCATAAAGCACGCATCATTAGTAAGGTGTGTACTGAATTTGATCTTTTAATATCACTGTTTTAAAGGCACTGTAAGAGTTTTCACATTAAACCTTTTAGAATGTACCGCTGTTTTTAGTCATTGAAATATTGCGGCGGGTGCTTTATATGGATTGCTAATGGCCAAAACTTGCATTTTGTTCACATGTCTTTGTTTTATTCTTTTGAGAGGTGATCTAAATATTTTTGAATTGGAAAGATTGGAAATTGACAGGCTTGTGCTGCAGTTCTATGGATGTTTTGCCCGCCAGGTCTTCAAGCCAGTCACATGACTGAAAACTATAATTAACATTTTGTGAAGTGGAAATTATTTGCAAGAAACAAATCCATAATTAAAACATTTTTAACTTTAAACTATTGCTTCCGGCTAAAATACAAGTCCTCTATCTATAATATTGTTTTTTCCAGTGAAAAAGTCATCTCATCTGAATCAGGAGAGAAATATGCATAAAACAGCCCAAAACTATTCTAAACAAATTTGTCAGTGGATTTCAGTTTTTCACTGAAGGAAGCTTTATTATGGATTATGGACTAGGGCATTCTGGGCCAGAATGATTGAATTTCTCTGAATCTGTTCCAATGAAGAAACAAACACTACATCTTGGATGGCCTGAGGGAGATTACATTTTCAGCTAAATTTCATTTTTGGATGAACGATTCCTTTAAACAGAATGTGGCCTTTGCATTGTGAACACATGCTACTGTAACTTCCCAGGTGAAAAAAGACACACTATTAAATGTATTAAGAATATACTTGAAATTCAAGTAGTATGTTTCTAGTACATTTGTATTCCCAACATGCTTATTTGAAGTGCATTAAAATATATTGAATGGCATTTTAATATATTTCTAAAAAGTATACTAGAAGTACTTTGGCAATAAATATATGCTTAGTTAAGCTTTTAAGATATATGATTATCACAATCATACTTTAAGTGAAGTTTTAGTGTCTTAGAAAACATACTTATTTTACTCTTACTCAAAGTATATTTTATGTGTACTTTGTGTAAGAAAATAGCAAAATGATTCAGCTTTTAGTGGGTTTAAAGTACAAGTACTTTATAACCATGTGTACGCCTACTGCAATATATTTTAAATATTTATGTAATGAACGTGCTTCAGTCTGCTTTTCAAAAGTTTTAACATTTTAATATATTTTATAAAGCACATTAATTCACTACCACATAAATACATTATGTACTGTATATGTGCTATATGCAATAAGTGCATTCTTACAATGTATGCATTAACGCTAATTTTGACAGCATTAATTTTAACACAATTTAATATATTAATATATATGGCAAATAGCTTAAAATTTATCTTAAGCATATCTTGAAATACGTTTAATATACTTAAAGTTGTTTCAAAATAATACATATGCATTTAGTATAATATAATTTAAATATTTTAAATATGTCCAAAAAAAGCACAATTTAAAGACGCTTCCTTTTCACCTGGGTTTTTATCTCGTAAGAGCAAGGAAATATTCTTTTTCAAGATGTGTCCCCTTTAAATATCTCAGAATAACAACATGCACAGGCTCTGTCTTGAGTCAAAGCCCACCATAGTTGAGGATGGAAGTTAAGGAGGCCCAGACTTCAGGGAGTAAAAGCTGCTCCTGTATTACACATTCTGCTTGTACCCTCACAGCAGCCCAGATCCACCTTTGGCAAATTTCCCACAATTTCCAAGCTTCCTGAAAATGAATATGCATTACAGTTGCAGTGAATCCATTTGCACGGCAGAATAATAATGAAGAAAAAGTGCTCTCAAAAATGCAATTAATCTTATGTAAAACGCCTGCTCAACGCCTCTAATTAGATGCCATTTTAATAATTGCGTATGTTGTGCAAGAAAGACAGTTTAGCAAAGGTGGTAAACACCATTGTTCATTTGTTTGATGACAAGTAAATAGATTTTGTTTACTGGAATATAAACAATCACTCTTTTTTACGAAATAAACCCTCTAGAAAAGTACTGTGACATGCTAAAACCCACACAAAACGAGGCGGATAGCTAGCAACAACACAGTTTGACTGTACACTCTAAAAAATGCTGGGTTGTTTCAACCCAATGTTGGGTCAAATATGGACTAACCCAACTGTTGGGTTAAATTTTGGTTACATTTTTTAATTAACTTTTCAACCCAATGTTGGGTCAAATATGGACTAACCCAACTGTTGGGTTAAATTTTGGTTACATTTTTTAATTAACTTTTTAACCCAACAATTGGGTTAGTCCATATTTGACCCAACATTGGGTTGAAAAGTTAATTAAAAAATGTAACCAAAATTTAACCCAACAGTTGGGTTAGTCCATATTTGACCCAACATTGGGTTGAAACAACCCAGCATTTTTTAGAGTGTATAACACTATCAAACAGATGAGATATGCATTCAGAAAAACAAAAACAAATGTAAATTAAAATATATATGCATTTTAAATGTGAAATTGGATACACATGTTTAGCATCCAGGCTATGTTTTACAGCAAGATGAACATGGCATTGTGGGAGTAGACGCTTTTAGCAAATGATTACACCGAGCCTTGGATTAACCAAACACATCACCAGTAGAAACACCAGTCCATGCTCTAGAAGCATGGCGTCATCTTATTTGTGTTATCCAACTGTAGTTAAAAACGGGGTCCTGCCATGACCGGCTTTGGTATGATAACATCTTCCAACATTATTATACTATTACAGGTCACAGACTGGGTCGACAACTGAGGATTGCAGAAAGGTTACTGTTTCTTCAGGCTGTGATGTGAACTGTTCTGTGCTACAGAAATGCTCGATGTACTGATAGGGCCTTGGTGATATACTGTCAGTCAACATGCCATGACAAAAGGTACTGTGTAGGTTGTAAAATAATATTCCAGATTCAGGACAGTTAAAGGAATAGTTCTCCCACAAAATGACAATTTGCTGCACATTCACTCATGGTTTACAGTGAGGCACTTACAATGGAATTAAATGGGGGCAATTTATAAACGTTAAAATACTCAATATTTCAATTCAACTACACAATATAAACAGTATGAGTGTTAACCTGTTTTTTTGCACGAAGAAACAATGCAAAATATCCTTTTCTGGATAGTTTTATCAAATTTTACAATAACCATGACAACAATTGTAAAAATGGTAATTTAAACAGCTTTACAGCTCAAACAATACACAAGTGGTTGTTACTTTGTTGTAAAAGCACAAATACTGTCGATTGAGTTGTATTGAACCCTGAATATTCCTTTTTTTAGGGACATATGTTTGTGACTTTTAAAAAATGTATATTTTATATATATATATATATATATATATATATTTTAAAAGCTATTTTTAATTATGCAGGCTGTGATGTTACATCTAAGCCGCCATGGATTATTATTTTTCACCGTTTAATAATTTATATAGAGATAATAATTTATTACAGTTGTTTTATAAGTATATAAATATATGAAGTTGATAATTACATTTTTACTGTGGCAATTTATTAAGAGTGACATGCTGAATGGCTACAATTATGAGACTGTTAATATATATGGTCAGTTATCTGGAGCGTGTAAAACAAACTGCGATTGCAGGCGAAAACAAATCTGCCTGTTGTCTAGTGGAGTGCCAGTTTCCAGTGTTCAGCTTGTTTATTTATTTATGGGCTTCAAGAAAGAAGGACTTGGCACAGGCTGGATACTGGGCCACTGCGGTTATCCTCAACGCTCTATGACTGGACGAGGAGGAGGGAGGTATAGGCCAG
This sequence comes from Sinocyclocheilus anshuiensis, assembly GCF_001515605.1. Lineage (NCBI taxonomy): Eukaryota > Metazoa > Chordata > Actinopteri > Cypriniformes > Cyprinidae > Sinocyclocheilus > Sinocyclocheilus anshuiensis. The sequence goes on from NW_015555715.1 coordinate 757,460, forward strand.
CACATTAAAGATGCATGGGGACCAGTACGTTCAGTTTAAAGTTCTCCATGCTCTGTGCAGGCCCACTGAAATATGCATGAGCCACACCACATGTGCAGGCTGCAGCATGTCAAGTTACTTTCCACCTTGGCGGATCGTGCAGCGGCTCACGGCGCGCTTGCAGCAAAGCAACAGCAGGATCTTCTGAAAAAGAATGCTCGAGTCGTAAGTTGTCCATTATAATAAACCGGTTCTGCATGCCTGTGTTTATCATGTAGAGTTCTTTAGTGTTTTATAGCTTGTTTAGTGTCATAAAGTAGATTTACAAGGCAAGGAAGAATACACAGCAAAACACCCTGTTGAAAGGTATTTATTATAATGCATGTTCTGTCCATATAGATGTTGCTTTAAAGTTTGCAACTTAAAAAAAAAAAGCTGTAGGAATTTAGATTTGTCAACATATCATTAAAACAGAAAGTTTGGTTTATTTCTAACCAATTTATAGGAAAAACAAGGATTTTCAAAGTAGCTTGTTATGCCGGCTTGTTAGTTATAATGAGTTGTTTGTTCATAGGCTGGCCTCTAGACAAAGTTGTTTGGTCTGCTGGCTTTCCTTGAAAGTCAACATGAAATCAAAATTTACCCTATTTAATTTCTTTTTCCATTGGTCTTGCCTTATTTTGATTAACCGGTTAACTGGTGCAGTTTTCCAAATAAATTCAAAATGAAATAACTTTCCCCCTGAAACAACTATTGTATAATATTAATAAATATCAATAATAGCTATTTAGGCACTGGTTTGTCAAACCAACACAAACCTTGAATCCATTTTTTTCTACATTGAACATCCTGTTTCACTTTGAAATACATCAAATTACAAGAATTAGAATGGGTTGCAAACATGGCTTCCCTTTGACTTTAATGACTTTAAAGTGTCTACAACAACTAAAACACCAAAAGCCAACTCTTGAGGAGGTGCAGAGACCACATTAACAAATCTAAGGCTAAAAATACTCAATCTAACTTCTAAAAATAATGTCAAGTGTTGACTACGTAACTGTAGTCAGCTGTAGCCTCACCTATGAATGAACTGTATTCAAAGTATTGTGCTGTGTTGCTATTTCTACCACACAGATCTAACAGCGAACTCCAACATGTCAGGATCCGTTATCACTTCGTGGCACGTAATGCCAATGAGATCTCTGTGCAGCCGGGTGAGGTTCTGGAGGTACGGATGACCCTCTGTGAGGAGGTGGAGGTGGAGGAGGAGGAGGATGGGGAACGGGGCAGAACAGGTCTGAAGTACACCGTGTGGGAGGCAGAAGAAGAGAAAACATGACTACAGCTCTCACACAGTGCTCAAGGTCTAGAAGACTCTGTAGGCCGATGTTTGAACATAAATTATATATATATGTATATATAAAAAAAAATCCTGTTGTACAAAAATTTGTGGAAAAGTACAATCCTGTTGTATAAAAGTTTGAGGGAAACTAGTTTGAACACATTTCTAAATTATAAAAATACACGAATCTAGTTCTGTCCACTTAATGATGCATTAATGATACTCCATTTGCAACTGCAAATTATTGTAACACTAGTTCACTCTGAAAGGAATGGTTCACCCAAAAATGAAAATTTGCTGAAAATTTACTCCAATGATATAGATATTTTGTTTCTTCACTGGAACACTGGAATAGATTTAAAGAAATACATTACTTGCTTACCAATGGATCATCTGCAGTGAATGGGTGCTGTCAAAATTAGAGCTGTTAAAAACATCACGAAGTAATTGAGACAACTCCAGTCCATCGATTAATGTCTTGTGAAGCAAAAAGCTGCATGTTTGTAAGAAAATATATATGCAGCGCATATTTTTTTCAGCGTGCATGTTAACAAACGAGTACATTCACACCGGGAGCAGGAGCAGAGCTTGAGCGTCAAGCAGGAGCATCGTATGAGCAGCGCTGAAGCGATGGTTTTGGCGCCGAGTCTATTTTTGCTGCACCGCTCACACTCAATTAAAGTGACAGCACACATTTAAAGGGGTCATATGATGCTGCTAAAAAGAACATTATTTTGTGTATTTGGTGTAATGAAATGTGTTTATGCGGTTTAAGGTTCAAAAAACACATTATTTTCCACATACTGTACATTATTGTTTCTCCTCTATGCCCCGCCTTTCTGAAACGTGTCGATTTTTACAAGCCGATCCGGCGATCCACAGCGTGAAGTTGTAGTATTTCCTCAGCAACCAGCACGTATCAGCTCCAGGCATGACGAAGCAGATATCGTCCTCTTTTGGAAGGCCAAACAAAGTAGCTTCGCTTTCACAACGAATCACACAGTGCATTCACAACATGGCGGCAGCAACAATACTACAGCGAGAATAAAAGTTTCGCCTTCTTTCTTTGCGTGAACATTTGGGCGGTGTTATGCAAATCTTCCCACATAGTGATGTAGATATGTGGGGGCGTGTTAGAATGAGCTGTTTTAGGTAGGTGTGGCTGACTCTTAACTTTTATAAAGAATATCTCTTTGGATTTGAGACTTTAGTCTTTGCAACTTTACAGATCTTCTTTATGCACCAAGAGCTTGTAACACTCCAAAGAGAAAGGAAAAATTGAAATCGCATCATATGACCCCTTTAATAAGTATTTTGGCCAGTAGTGACAGTTTATATCACCCTAATGATGTATTTGTTTCTTACAAACATACAGCTTTTCACTTCACAATTAATGGACTGAAGTCGTTTAGATTATTTATAGACTCATATACATTTTGGATGGCCTGAGGGCAAGTACATTTTAAGCAAATTTTCATTTTTGGTGAACTATAGGGTGAAAATAAAGGTTCCAAAAAGAGAACAACACCACAGAAGAACCATTTTTGGTCCCTCAAGAGCCTTTCAGTGAACTTGCCTAAAAGAACCATTTTCTCTTAGTGTGAAGAACATTTTTCTTCCACTATAAAAAACCATTTGTAGAATGGAAAAGGTTCCATGGACATTGTTCTTCACGGAACCATAAATGTCATTAAAGAGCCTTTATGTTTAAGCGTGTAAGCCCTTGCAAATGCACAATACCCACAACAATTTAGAAAGCTGAAGTCAAGCATGTGGGAAGGCATCCTTTCAACCTGTCACTTTCAGATGTCTGCCATTTCTCTCAGAACAGCCTCCAGGCACTCTATTTACATGAGAACTACTGAAGTGATCAAGAGGGATTACCCAGAATTGGCTAATCCATCTGGAAACACGGATAATCGTGTTTCTAGACATGCCCGGCCTGAGCCTGGTATCACTGGGATTTTATTCTGGGATCCCAATGGTAGGATGCATCATTGGGACACAGTATGACACAACCGCTGCACCAAAACCTTTTAGTTAAAATTAGACAACATGTTGAATGAACAAGAAAGAGTCTGAAGAATAGATTTGCCCCAAAAAATCCTGCTCCATGCACACTCATGCAGTTTACAGTGCTAATAGTAGACATGAATCTCATGTGCTTCTAGGTCTTGGAAAACAATAAACAGTGGCGGCTGCTGAGGAACCGCAGCGGTCAGTCGGGCTACGTGCCGTGTAATGTGCTAGAAGAGGTCAAACCAGGACAGCAGCAGTACAACCGTGCTGCTCTCTTCAACAGCCAGGTTAGCTTGCAGTCCAAAAACCTCACTGTAACACTGTTCATCAAACAGTCTGGTTTATTATTTGCATTCTACAAGGCACATTTCATGAATACAATACACTTTAGTGTCTTATTACTTTTTGTTTAAGCATCATATGTCTAAATAGACTTTAATCAGATTAGACGCTATACTGAATTTAACCCGGATGAAAATGAAGCTGTGATATGCTTACAGTACTTACAATGGCACACACCGTATAAAGGTCCTGTATCACATCATTTTCACAACTTATGAATTTTAAAGCTGTTTTATGGCGTTTTTGTCTACTGAAAGTTTTTTTTTTCTTGTCAAAAATACATTTTGTCAGGTTCTGTATGTTAACAACAATACAGTCCATTCAATGCACTGCATTTATATCCCTCACAGCCACATTTTCAGTCCTGTCAAAAATTAAAAATGGCACTACCCTGAATAAGGTCTATAGTTCTATGAATTACATGCAATCTGTAATGAGCCCAATTTTACATAGAAAGGGGGCATGTTTGTGCTGAAAAGATGGTCAGTGACTTAATTTAAATATCCACAACACTATTTCAGCTCATTTAGTTTAGTATTAGAGGCACAAATACCATGTTTTGTTTTAGTAGCCTAGATATTTTAGACAAATTGTGATTTTGGCCTGTCCAATTTAAAAAAAAAATATATATATATTTACATATATTACATAGAAAGTTTAAGTTGTATTTAGACAGGCCCCAGTTTTGCTCACAGGGTTGAAAAATTGCACACCTCATGGAAAATGAATAGAAATACAGTAGTAATAGAAACAGAATACCATTTTATAAAGGTTAAACACTTTCTTTCACCGACCACTTGTGGAAAAAGAGAAAAATACTTCATTTTTTAAAAAGACATTCAGGCTCTTTTTTGTAACTTATTCATGGAAAGTGCACACATATATTCTCCCACTCTACATGGCAGACGTTGACTCTTTCTTTTTCTGCCCCTCTGTTTTTCCCTTGCTTTTGTTCTATCTCTACAGGCTGTGAATCCTTACAAAGGTACCTCCACTGTCCCTGTAAATCACACCGAGGTTTTGGAGATGAATAAATCCTCCAGGGATAAAGATAGTACGTACCTTTTATTTGCTCGCTGTATTTGCTGTGAGATGGAAAGCGGGGAGAGTCTGCCGAAAAAATGCAGAGAAGTGGGAAATTAATTTGGTGTGAGAGCGCTCTTATGTACATAGATTGCAGATTCCCACCAGAGCTCATTGCTCCTGTCTTGGGCAATCTTATTCACTGTCTCTGTCCCAATGCTTGTTTCTCTATCTCTCGCTTCTTCTGTCTATTTCTCTAGACCGCAACCAACAGAAGGAGGTAAATGATGAACTACTGAAGAGGATAACCGACAACAAGGCCCAGCCCCCAGCTCGAAACTTTCGGGTGGAGGGCTCAAGTACATCTGTGACCATCACATATGAATCCCAGCCCTTTAAGGTCCACGCTTGGCTCAATGTAAAGGGATTCTCTAGACCGTGAGTGACACGTGAGCTGCGACATGTGACAGTTTCACTAATATACGTATATAGGTGGTTAAACATATGATCTGTTAAACTGTGGTTACAAGTTCAAGTCGTTTACTAAATATATATGCCTCATTCAGCCAATACAGTTGTCAAGACAACAGCAGATTTCTTGTTCAACATATTCTCTTTTAGTAACAGAATAAAAAAATATATTGTTTTGATTGCTACATAGTCTTATAGGACACTCAATATTTTAAGTGAAATATACTTTGACAAATTGAAGATATCTAGTTTTAAATGGATGAACATACTATATGCCTCAACACTTGACACACAAACCTCAAGAATGGTGACAATCAACAAATGTAAAAAGATGAGCTCTTTACATCTCAACACAACAAATAACAATAATGACAAAATAGCAAAAGTTTAAATGAAGTCAGCAAACAGCAAAACAATAATCTTATAACAGTAACCACATAAGTCAATCATGCTGCAAATCATGCTGGGAACTCACAACATTAACATTTCAGCAATATGAAATTCTGGGGGACAACATTTGGGGGAATTCTGCTGGTCTGACATGGGTTTTTATGTAATTTCAAGAAAATTGTATTTCTTAGTATTTGAGACTCAAAAGCATTAGTAAACATGAAAATATGTAGGTGCTTTTTTTTACAGTGCAGAATGGAGGCATGGTTGTGCTGAAAAGAATGAAAATATTCACACCAATATTTCAGCTCATTTAGTGACTGGAAACTGTATCAAGAAAGTTGCACACCTGTTTAGTGAATTTGCCCTAGTATATTTTCATAGTATTTGAAGCAGTTTATCTCAGACAATCAAATAAAATTTTATTCCTCATGAAATGACTCCATATCATGTAATATTGTCTTCACGTTCCAGGGTGGTGGAATGTCTTGGTATTCTGAACGGTGCTCAACTATTTTCCCTCAGTAAGGATGAGCTGAAAGCTGTGTGTGGGGATGAGGGTTCCCGTGTCTTCAGTCAGATCAGTGTGCAGAAAGCTCAAATAGAGGTCTGTCACAGAGCTATATTACAGAATTTGTGCAGATTAAACATTCAAGTGCAGTCCAAAAGTGGGCTTGAATGTCTTTCTTTTTCTCAGAGGGGTCATGGGGATACAGAACTACAGGAGATCATGAGGCGACGACAACAGGAGGTGGAGGACTCAACCTGGGAATGATTAAAGTCAATCAGGCCATCACTCATGGCATTATTTCCTCACATTTTCTTGAACGCTCTTGTTCACTCTAAAATCAACAGCCACCCAGAGTAATGCAGAACAGATGGACAGAACAGTCATTAGTGAAGCCCAGTCCAGCCTATTTCCTTTATGACCCATACAATGTAGTGCTTAACTCTAGTGCTTAAACTGATGAACATGAATGCATTGGGAGTGAAGTCTTTAACCTCCATTTATAGAGAGGAAAATGCTTTTGATAGAAGGCATTGACTTATGATTGGTGCTATTAAAGGAATAGTTAATCCAAAAAAAAAGAGAAAACTCTGGCATTATTTATTCAATTTCATGTCGTCAACCCATTTGCAGCTATTTTTATGTAGCCATTTTATGAAAAAAAGGCTGCATGGAGGTATGCAGCCTTTTTTTCATAAAATGGCAACAGAGGCAATGTCTGTCAAGTGTAAGTCATAATTCACTAGCTTTTAAATCAACCATGGCGCTTTCCAGCAGTCGTCAAATGTCATTTCTTCTAAGGGTGAGTAAACAATGACACTGATTAATTTTATTTTGGGGTAAACTATTCCTTTAATCTGAGATTCGAAACAAGTCCCATCTGTTTCTGCATAGATAATAAATGGTGAAAAAAAAAAAAAAAGATATTAAGTAATGCAGTGAAGTGTTGTAATCTATTATCACATACTTAATATGGCTAAATGACTACTAGAATATTAATTTCAAACAATGTGTTGTTATTTATTTTTGCATTTCTTCAGTACACTCATGCTTCACACTTCATTAATGCAAATCAGATCATGTTTATTCATGTTTATGGATGATTAGTACAGACTATCATTTTTCCCCCTCATACTTCATAATAAGAGAAATGAAAGCACATAGCTGTATTGTGAAACAGTACACTGTCTGTACATTTGAATTATGATTCTGAATGTATTCTTTGTCATTAAATAACGAAACATTTAAAAATAAACTATGCAAGCACATGGGTATATTAGTTTGTGTGCAAGTTATGGGGTCTGTACTCCTGTAATTGATTCAAAACATGTTCACATGAACTGTGTATTGATTTCCTAAGTGCCAGACGTCACTGTACTATCGCTTTTCACTTTTCACAATTCCTGGTGTTCTTCTTACTCTGTGTTGTCTATAAAGCCCCCTTTCAGCCCTGTGAAAACTATAAGGCTGAATCTCTAACCGCCTCACTGACTGACAGCTTTGCTACTTGCCCTCACAGGGGGCACATAACAGTGGCTTTCAGTTTGTCTTGTTGCTTTATTTCTGGAATAGATTGTGAACGCATCAGTGAGTATTGTGCTGTGTTCAGGATGAGTGAGAATGACCTCCATTTCCCTTTGTATGCACTGTCATAATGCCTCCCAGCCTTAAGAGAGGGTGAATGTGGCTGCGTATTGTCACTATGATTCATGGCATGAATCAATGCCTAATGGATTTACAGAGAGGAACATTAAAGAAAAGATACTGGAGATTTGCAGTGCAGCTATTGTTATTCGCATCCAGATAATCTACCATTTTTGAGAGAATTTTCTATAGGCCTTTCTATCTTTCTATGCAAATATGGCATCAGGCTGAGGAGATATAAAAAGTATAATTACACCACCATAGTCTCAAATAGCTTAAAAAGAATGACATACAATGCACAGAACAATGAAGTTATGTTTTAACACCGAAATGTACTTTTAAATCAATAACACATTTTACATTAAAGCACTGTATTAGAACTTGATTAGTTTTGGCAAAAATATGTGATCCATGACACCTGAAGCTTCATTTGCCTGAGAACTAGACTGCTTTAGTATTTGGTTAAAAAGGAATGAACACTAGTTCATTTATATTTATATATAACCGAAAGGAGTCTGGATGCATGGCAGACCATCCAGTGAAACATTTTGCAGCCAAGACTTTTTTATTTAACTTAGGGTTAGGAAACAGAACCAGTTTTTATTCTGAAAATTCTGTAAACAAATAATTTAATAATGACATCTGTTTACATGGTTCTCGCACATGCATTTGTCTGCAGATAAGGAATAAGCACCGTACTAAATTACTCTAGTAAAGTCCAATTCTCAAGCTAATGATATGAGCCGGTTCTTTTTAGTGAATCAAAACATACCGCATGACCAGTGAGAACAGATTCCTAAGCTAATGACTCTTATTATCTTTTAAACAGACATACAGCACAACCAATGTTCTGTCAAAGGCTGATTCATTCTTTAAATCACATTATAATGTTTATAACATTTAGCTTTGATTTACCCACAAGAAGGTTCCCTTATTTACCAAACTGATGTTAATGGTCATCCTCAGCATAAAATCACTGCAACATTTTTCACTGTGAGGTTGGGAGAATGGATTCCAACATAACAAATATACAAAAAAAAAAAACAGTAATACCAATAATAAATAAATAACAAAAACATGAAGTATAAACAAACAAGTATACTAGCCTAATAAATTGTTTAATAAAGAAAGTGACCCCCTTTGCCTTTCTTCCTAACTGGAGAATTGCAGTCTAACAAGAAGAACAGTAAATTTTCTTTATTAAACAATTTATTACTTGTTAAATTTGTATATACGGTCCGAGTTGACAGATTTCACAGAAAATCACATAATGTATGATGGGCACAGATTTTTTTAGCTTTACCGTAAATTGGGATTCGATCCAGTCGGATGATATCAAACATGTTTGATATTTTGATATTTTCATTCAATAAGTCATTCAGTGTATGATGCCCAGTTTTTTTTCTGTATCTATTTACAAAGTTGGCAAATGTATGATGCCTAATGTTTTAAAATCTGTTCAGATTTTAAAAGTCATGTAATGTATTCCAGCTTTAACCCTAGTAGGAAAATTTCTGCATTAAAAAAAAAACAAAAAAACGTTATTTACTTAATTTTTAGAAATGAGGATGTCCCCAAAAGGAGGTTTTGTTAGATTTAGCTCACGTCTGGGTACAAATTTGTGCCTGAAATAAGGTACACAAACACACACACACACACACACACACACACACAATATCTGACTATTTGGTGAAGCCATTTACAAACCAGAAGAGAAAATGGCAATAACAAGCCTGAAGATGACTAAACCACAATCTAATCATGCATAATTCATGAAATGTATAAACACTAAGAAAAGTAAGACAAACACAGTCCTGATCTGTTCGTTTACAGCCAATTTTAACTAACTAACATGAAAGAAGTTGTCACAATTAGTTTGGTATTTCACCCTGGTGGAGAGAACTGCCATAACTTGTGAAAGATCTGGCATTTGGGGGTATGTTAGTCTGTGTTTGTGTGCGAGCAGGAGGGAGAAAAGTTTTTTCTGGACAGACAGATAATACACAATATCAGTCACAGCCGCACCGTCAGCGCTGCAGGAGCTTGACGACTCCAAACTTCTTCTCATTTCACTCTCTGCACCACCCAGTGGGCAGTCACGTAAAATAGAAGACAATAACATGCATGGAGGCCCCTTCGAGGTGGCAGTAAAAGCGTGTCTGATTGAGCCCAATGCCTGCAGATAAAACTGCCTAATACGGGTTCTGGTTTGCAGAACATACAGCTGTGTATTCAATAAACTATCGAACCGCATATCTAATGTATAGTTATCCGAACATCCTCTGGAATTTTGTAGGATGCAATGGCGATATAATTTAGCTGCAGCGCATCATCCAGAACATAAATCTTAATCTAAACTGAGATGCTATAAGCGATCTGCCACTTTAAGATGCCTGAAGTGACACGGATGATTAGGCGAAAAGGGAATGACATGACAATGCACATATAGCATCTCTCTAAGCTCTTGCCAAGATTCCTAATTCCCTGTGTTTATTCGCAAGGATTAGTGGGTGCTCGGCGCTCTGTACCGACTCATCGAGTGCTCCCACTAATTCTTATCCAACCATGACAAAAAGCGGACAAATTTCTCGAATGACTCTACTGTTAGTCTTGCATGATTTAGATTCACTCTGCGCCGCCTGGTTACTCAAAGGTGAGGGAACCACGTTATTAGCCAGTTATTCTGCAAATGACATTTTCCCCCGCCTTACAGACATTTGAGATTTACACTCTAATTGCGACTAACTAGACAAGTGCCCTTTCTTTTGGCTTGACCTCACTGGCATTAATAATTCAGATTAAATCAAATGTCATTCCACACTTAGGTAATTGAATTATATCTCTGTGTTCCCCCTGAAATCTGCAGTGATTCATTTTCTTTCCCCCTTTTGTAAATCACCCGGGACTTCAATTTAGATTTGTGTCTCCCTGTTTTCGTCGAGCGGAGGGAGAGGGATCGATCCGGTTGCCCCCCTCAGCATCAGAGAGGGTCTTACCGCTCGCACGGCATGATCGATTTACAGTGTGGAAAGCTGTTTCTTTTTTAATCCTTCGAGAAACAAACCATAAACGGTTACCAGGCGTAGAGTTCATGTGCGCGTGTAACGCTGACAGTGAGGACTGAACAATATGTGAGAGGGTTGATGGCCATTTAGCTCAAGGCTAATGTATAAGCATAGCCATTTAATCCTTCAGAACAGAGACAGATCAAGTTAATGCACCCTGTCACATCCTCTCTGCCTCAAGACAATTCTGCTCAATGTAAAAAAGGCCCTCAGCAAACTCCATTCAGCTGGTTAGAGGATATCAAGAGACTGCCTGCCCTCTATTGCACCGGTGGCCAATTCATGTGTGTTTTCAAACAGTTGCAATCTCATCTGAAAATGTCTGTTGGCAAAGGGTGTATTTTAATATATAAAATTTTGTCAACAAGGGCGAAATACAAAAAGACGAAAACATCATGACGATAATTTTTAGAATAATTCAGAAATATATAAAAAAGAACATCAACAACACTAACAATGCTTTTAGGAGGGAAAAAAAGATGTTTATGTTTCATATACATTATTTGTGTGTGCATTTGTACTTACAGTACATACATACACACATATGAACATATGCACACACACAAACAAACTATCTATACACTAACACACACACACACACACACACACACACACACACATATACATACATACATACATACATATATGTGACGTTATTAGAGAATACAGATGACAGAAATCACAAAAACCTTAAATGTTACATGCTAGTCAAAATGTGTGTGACTTAGTGCCTGCATAACGTCTGTCTATCATAGCATAGTTGTGAATATGCCATTGCTATAATTCACTGCATATAATGCAATATCCTCAGAAGTCCATGGAACCATGGAAACCATGGAAAAATAATAATAATCAAATAATCAAAGCATGAAGACTTCACTATGCGTGCATCAATACACTCTTTCCACAACAAGGACAGTTTTTTTAAATTTTCTGTTTTATGATGATAAATCTTTTATCTGAATTTCTGAGTAAAATATATATTCAATTATAAATTCTAAAAGTTAAACCATTTAAATTATAGATTGAAATGATAAATTCTAAACAGATTCTTGTGTGCTTTCTACAGAAGAAAAACAAGAATAACATGAAAAACACTGCTGACCCATGCTAATGTCTGTGATAACAGTGCTAGTGTCACTGCTGCGAGTCCCTCAGATCTGTACAAAGGTTTGAGCAAGGGCTGCATTGAGTGGCTGTTGTAATTCTCAGAGAGACAGAGACAGGCTTGCAATCTCCAGTTTCCCAGACACAAATCTTGCTTATCTGCTGAGGGGAATCCTCCCCTCCAGTCCTTCTCTGCGGTCCAATCCCACGAGTTCCACCAGCTAAGCACAACCATCCAAGGGGACCAAAAGCATACAATTATATCACACAGTTGCGAAAACTGACCAATGAAAATATATGTTTGGGAAATTATCTGTGGATTTGAGTCTTCAGTCAGGAAGCAGATGACGATCTATGCATAACAGGCCCATTTGGCAGGGCAGGGCAGATTTTGTCATTTATGGTGTCAGATGCTACCGGTATCAGAATGCATAATGCAAACATGCCATATCTTTGGTACAAACGATCTGAAGCCACATTGAAAAATCACAGCTTGGTCTGTCTAAACTCTTTCTCCATCCCATAGGACTAACGGAGGGTGCCAGGAGATGAGAATCTGGATTTTGTTCATCACTTGCAGATGGTGGGCCATAATGAGTTTCTGGCCAAACAGGACATGGTAGATTTAAACAGCTCAGAAAAGCGTTCCCTAAGCAGGACAGCCTGCCAGATTGCAAAGATGTTGAGTGGGAGCTCTTAGCCATTGCATGTTGTCACACCAGGAATTTGCATTTTGTCTCAAAAACATAATCTAATTGTGTAAATATCAGATATTGCTGACAGCAACATCCATCTTATACTCATGTTTTTTTTAATAGTAGCTGATTTAATTTCCCCTCACATGTTTTCATACAGCTTTCTCACCCTGAATTTGCAAAGTTGCATTGTTAGTTGTATTTATGTAAATGTGAGGTAATCATTTGACAGAACATGCCATGATGACGTCCACTGAAAGCTCGTTAATTTTATTTGCTATGACAACGTGAAACTGCATTGTTCTCTCTGAATCATACCATAATCGAATTCATTCAAATGGACATCAATCAACAACTTGACACACACACCGCTTATTGATTCTACACAACGTCTGCTCTGCATGAAGGATTACCTTCAAATTAACAAGATCTCAAAACATATATCATACCCCAGTCCGTTTGAATTTATCGCACCTCACTAAATCCAAATCAGGTTTCTCAATTTGTTCTCAAGGACTGATGGATTATTAAAAATTAACAGGCATAAATTATAAAAATGGTTCATGGGTTGTCATGGGATAGGCTTTGATGACAAATGTTCTAGTGTGTGATGATTATGAGGAACTGGCAAAATATCATAATTCACACCACCTCCTCAAATCTCACCCCTAATGATTTAAGTGATGATATGTCATCTTAAAGCACTGAGGTGGCTGACGCACATGACAGCCCTTGTTCATTAGGTCTGATAAAATGTCCCACACCAGGGTAAAATTAAGCTCATTTCAAGCATAATGGAGGCCCATCATCGCCTCACCGTATCCGCGTTTTGTTTTCCACCATCTCGTCCTGAAATACAATATGAAGGTGGCGTTACGGCGAGAGTCTTTTCTTGCAAGTATTATTTTCATATGATTTCATGTTGATGTCAAAAGAAATATGAGGTTTATTAGTTTCCTAGTGCTTTGTGTGCTTCATTATTTTGCCGTGACAGTTTAGTCTGGAGGAGGGAGGGGGGTGTTTTTCATTAAACGCTTGTATCGTCTCAGATGCTAATGGCAAACGTGGGGAGAACAGGAAATTAAAACCTACATCAATATGTGAGAGGCCTTCCACAATAACACATTTTCAGCCAGACTCTCAATTCATTATGTGCTACAGTGCAAAACATAGACTACCGTATGTTTTTCCTATTCTGTTTTTATCAATAAGTGACTAAATCCACTGTCTGCAAGCCTAGTGTCTTGGTGTCTGTCACTGAGGATATTTCAGCATGAAGACTGATGGTATTCTGTGGTAATGTAAAGCTCTTGCAAACTATTCGCAATCCAAACATTCATCAACTCTCCTCTGTCTTTTTTTTCCTTTTTCATTACAGCTAATAGGAGAAGGAACACAAAACACATTTGGGCCCTCTGCGCTCCATAAAGAATATAATCAATTCTTTATCATTGCATTCGGGAGGCTTGAGGGCTGTCAAGCCTGGGAAAATGATATTGTTGGAGACTAAGAGGAGATAAACTCACGTATGGAGATTTGCTAATGGCGAATGGGATCAGGCACTGTCCGGTTTGTCTGAGTCATGTTACTGATGATAAAGGACAGGCCGACGATGACCCGCGGTGCGCCTGTGATGACAACATGACAACATTCAACCATATCATGATAGCAAGAACAGATATCAAACCGTTTCCTCTGTCGAGATCCCCTGGGATCTCAGAAAACGCAGATTAACTAGCCCTCCAGACAGGTGGTAAATCCTCTTGACGTGTTTATACTTATTTTATAGTCACAACAACCACATTAAAGGATGGCAGCTGGAGAGCCAGTATTTCAGCACATCTGCGTATGTTTGAGTGGTGACGGTCTCCATAGTGACCTGAGAGGTAGCATCTTTGAGAGGAAGTTGCCAGAGACAATGAAGCAACAAACATCAAAGGAAACGTCTCTAGGTTACGTATGTAACCATGGTTCCCCGAGGGAACGAGACGCTGCGTCGAAATCGGAACGCGGTCACGCAGGGGCGTTCCCAAAGCGATTTCGACGCAGCTTGAGTTCCTGAAGGGGAAGTAGCATTTGCACATCATGTAGGCAGTGGCGGTTCGTGGGTTTTAAAATAGAGGAGGCACACTAATTGTATTGGTCTGGGATCCCTGCCGATTATTATTATTATTATTTGCTTAACCAC
>NW_015555715.1:772751-782430 GCF_001515605.1 Sinocyclocheilus anshuiensis
TATGTATACTGTTTGAATGACAGCTTGGTAAATCTGTTGGCGATCAAATATTCAATATCGCTACTCATCATAAGTACTTGGTACATTATCAGCGCAGCGGCAGACGTTCAAACTATTATCAGGTAATTTACGTCTCTATGATGATTGGTTGATATCAGAAGGGAGGCTAGCCTCCCTTGCGAGGGTTCTTTTCTCAACACTCCTCAGCGCTGAAAGTGAACACTCGATGCTGATTGGCTAATTTTTGTTACCAACGGAGGCACGAGAGCTCAGCGCTCGCTCGGCCTCCCCCTCCCCTTCTCTATCACCTAGCGGTTGTAATTACATCAGCAGATTCGGCACATTCGCGATAGAAAAGCGGCGCTTTCACGTTATGTTATTACAACTGTGAAATTACAAACAAAAAATACACATTCTGAGACATGATCTGAAATGAATTGTGAATTTTATTAACATTAAATCGTCCTCCTCCCATTTTCACCTCAAAATTATGGGGAAGCTGTGCCTCCCCTGCCTCCCCTGACTAGCCGCCACTGCATGTAGGAAATAATCAAGCAGTGTCTGGAGACATGTTCACACTGCTATCAATAATTCATCGAACTTGGCTTTATAAAAACTTACAGCTCCTCTGTTCTCCCGCATGCTTTCTGGAAATTTCCCCTTTTTCATCTGCAAAGCTGAGCGATGGCTCCGCACAAAAGAATCAATATAGCAGAAAACAAGGGATTCTGACAATTTTATAGCTGCGCTAAGCTAATCTTAGACTGGGAGTCGTTCCATTAAACTCCAATATGACTTCCCCAGGCCCAACTTCTGTCATCAAATGCTAAACATTAATTGGTTTATCAAAGGTTAATTGCTCAATGGATACTAGGCAGTTGAAGTTTAATTGTGCCATTAAATGCTCTCACTAGAGCTCCGGGTTTGGGTAATGGATTTTGTCATTTGAATGAAAATATTATTTGGTGGCAGCTGGACTGATAAGAGTGTTGAGCATTGACAGGTCCACGCCCTCTCACACAGTGTCTGTCACACAGGGACAATAGACAGAAGCGCATGAGTACACATGCTCGCTGCAAACAGTGATCGTATTTAGCTATGCTTTGTAAATCTAAATGACTCATGCTTCACTGTGGCAGACTTGTCGTTCTGTGCCGGATTTTATGAATGCATTTGTGTCTGCCATTAGGGTGTAGCACATCAAAAATTGCATGAGCCACGCTTGGGCAAAATTCAGAATTGAGCTAGCTCCATTTTAGTTTATGAGTGTGAATTTGAATTACATTGAAATAATGTGAATAAAAATTGAGGTCATTCCTGCAGGCAAAACTGGAATCTATAGGGGTGATTCCTGACTTGCAGTACTTTTTATGTTCTCATCATACAGCCTATGTCTTTATATCATTTACATAATTCTTAAACACGAAAATCATGTTAGTCTTATCTTATCAACAAAATTACAATTAAACTAATAAACCAACTTTTTTATGCTATAGCCAAAAAAACCTGATGTCCAATATTAAAATGATCCGATACTCAAATTCTATACTCATTGTAAGAAAACAAATCCATAGAAAAACAAATACCCTGGCAGAAAAATATATGGTTTCATACTGACATTATAATGGCCATTATGACAAATGCCCATTTATGGTTTATGGTGCATTTCTACAGTATATAATTTATCAAAATATAAGATAAAATATTAAAAATAAAAAATATTAAAAATATATATGAAATAATATTACATATATAAATTATATTAAATAATATAAAAAATATATTTAAAATATTAGAATTAACTTCTAGCTCCATGTAAGGTAACTTTCGTTTAAGTTTGAGAAAGTCTTATATACCTGTTTATATTAAAACTTCCTTCAAGCTACAAAACGAGCATTTTCATATTTTTTAAAGTTATAGAGCTCAAAATGTACTGTGTGACAAAAAACGACACACTTCATGAAATTAATGTAGAAAGACGTGTTTTCTGCAATGCCTGTTTGTGAATGCAGTAGTAAAAGTGGTTGCAATTCCACCCTGCCATTTAGTGTTCAAGTCAAACATGCCATCCAAATAAAAACAAACATTGGGAACAAAGGCCTCGCGCGTCCAGGAATTAGCATCCTGCGCGAGGTGCCAGCTGTGTTTGCTCTCGCCACGAAGGTGTAGCGAAATACTTGACAGTGTGTCACTTCTAATCGCTGCCATTCTGCCGACGATGCAACACTCATGACCCTCGCCACAAAAGAAGTACACACACTTTCCATCTCCGCAGAGCTCACTGCCTGTCAATCTACCTATTCAAATGTTTCCCTCTCCCTGTGAGAGCCTGTTCCTCCATCTCTCCATTTGGCCCTGCCTATAAGTGTCACTTCGGTTTAGATTCCACCACAGCCCCAGAAACGTACAAAAAGAGCTCCCACGGAGGGTTCGGCGGGGTGGAGCAGACCTGCTGTTTTATTAGCACTCCAGGGAAGTGCTGGTTCAAAAAGAGGCCTTGCGTCACACTGTTGATCCCTTTAGCTACATCAAAGAGCAGTTGTGATGATTGCATGGGGAGATTGAATGCCACACTGGGCACTCTTAGCGTGGAGAGAAGTTGTCGGTTCGTGTGAGCATTTAGCATGCTAATTGGAGTAATGACCATCTGTACAGTACAATATCTGAAGTCCAAGAGATTTTTTGCTTTAAATGCCAGTTTTTATAATTCAAAAGCCCTGGGAGAGAGATTGAAGCAATGATGATACTTTGGCAAGGGGAAGGGGTATGAACTGCAGCATCTGCTGGGAAATAAACCAATGTTTGTCAAGGACTTCAGGAAAACAAGATCAGTGAAATATAACCTGGCAAAAGCCCGGAACGGTATAGATAAGAAATGGAGGGGAATAAACAGGTTGCCGAATGAAAGACAGAACCTTAGCAAGACAGAAATTGCAGACTGTATGAAATGCTAGCTGTCTGTAGCCAAACACTCTGTGGATGGATCCAAAGCTCATAGACTACAGCACAGTCTGAAAGAGAAATGTGAGATCCACACACACACATACACTCTTTCTCACTACCGCTGCATTTGAAATTCATTTCCAACTCCCCCTCTCCACAAAGTCTCACATTTATTTTTAGGTCTTTGCCTGGGAAGCATAAGAACGTTGAATGAAAATTCATTTCAACCGCCAATAGTGGTGAAAACCTATTTCTCTGAATATGTTCACACCTGTATAACACTGATATAGTTACGTATATCATTTGCCTCCACTTACACCAGCAAGTGTTGAGGACAACACTGTCCCAATAATCCAAACAGTCTAATACTTCAGTGTGATAGTTGAGATTCTTTAAAAAGGAAGGCTTTTCTTCATGTCCAGGGTAATTTTACAGATTACTATGGGCAGCTCTCACATTTAACGTGGTGCTTGCTGTTATACACTTGATTGCGTTCTGCTGACTGAGCTGCTAGCGGTTCCTTGCCCTATCGCCTCCGCTGCAGCCTCCTTATAAGACACTGTGACCATGGAGGTCAAAAATACATAGAGAAAACTATCTGTTAACATTTTTCATGCATATCAAGGGCAACTTCTCAATGACATACAATCACCAGAGGTACACAACCAAGAGCATCATGACTCACTTTACCCTGTGGTGTTCTACTTGCACCTGGTACAAAATTTTTTGTTGAACATGATTAGAAAAGGCTAAATGGTCACATCTTTCACATCTTAAATCTTTGTGGTCAGAAATGACTGACATGAAAAACAAATGAGAATCAAAAAATACAGAGACATTTTTAGGTATAATTAATCCACAATTCAGCCACAATAAAGCAGTCTTTGAACATGTTTAAATATATATCCAAATGCAAAATGTTAATAAAGTGCCCAAATGTATCAGCAAAAAAGTACATTCAGTTTAAGCTAGGGATGCACGGTACTGAGCTCCTGTACTCGTACTCGTTAAAATGCCCCGATACCAAACGCTGATACCACACAGCATGTGATAAGCGCCATATTCAGACAAAGAAACACCAACAACAGAACAACAGAATGGCGTTAAGGATGTCTACTACGAAGTATATGTATGCAATGAATATAACGTTAAACATTCAGTGTTAACGCCTGTATAGCTGATGTGCGCGAGCTGATAAACAAAGCACGCTGAGTGGATTGAGCGTGCGGCGGCGCAGATGCGCGAGCTTGTCGAGTGAATATACCTTTCTCACAGACATCACTGGAAAGTTTGTAGTTCGGTCGGATGTGTCAAAAACAAGTAAGTAAAACAATGCACAAGTTACCCAGCAAGCAATTTTGCGTTTAAAAGACGTCTATTAGACGTCTAAATATAGCCTAGACGTCTAGGCTAAAACGAGGCTAAATTTGGGCTATCAGTGAAAATCTAATAGACGTCTAACCATAGCCCAATAGACTAGTCATCAATTAGACCGCTATTAAACGACTACATATATACGTCTAATAGACGGTGAATATGGGTCTAGGCTAAAACAAGGCTAAATTTGGGCTGTCAGTGAAAATCTAATAGACGTCTAATCATAGCCCATAAGCCTCTCCTCAGTGCAAGACACATGAAAGCCCGCTTGGAGTTTGCTAAAAAACACCTGAAGGACTCCAAGATGGTGAGAAATAAGATTCTCTGGTCTGATGAGACCAAGATAGAACTTTATGGCCCAGCCAGAGCCCTGACTTAAACCCAATTGAGCATCTCTGGAGAGACCTAAAAATGGCTGTCCACCAACGTTTACCATCCAACCTGACAGAACTGGAGAGGATCTGCAAGGAGGAATGGCAGAGGATCCCCAAATCCAGGTGTGAAAAACTTGTTGCATCTTTCCCAAAAAGACTCATGGCTGTATTAGATCAAAAGGGTGCTTCTACTAAATACTGAGCAAAGGGTCTGAATACTTAGGACCATGTGATATTTCAGTTTTTCTTTTTTAATAAATCTGCAAAAATGTCAACGATTCTGTGTTTTTCTGTCAATATGGGGTGCTGTGTGTACATTAATGAGGAAAAAAAATTAACTTAAATGATTTTAGCAAATGGCTGCAATTTAACAAAGAGTGAAAAATTTAAGGGGGTCTGAATACTTTCCGTACCCACTGTATATGACTTGAGTGCAAACAATTTGGTTGAACTATTCCTCTAATTTATCTTTCACTGGTAAAACATCTACTATAATATAATGAAATACATGGGATTTATATGTTGCTGCAAAATAAAAAAATCAAGTCAGAATACTTCTGACCGGCCATTAATAGGCAAGTCATGATGGTGTAGTTACTGCATCTACCAGCAGAGGCACTAATTCCTGACCACCAGCTATGAATGACCAGCCTTTGTGATTTTACTCCTTTTTCACACTCTGTCCTCTTCACTGTCACACTTTTAGCAACCTAGGTGAGAACATACATGTTATCTATGCATAGCGTGGCCTAAGGCTGTGTTTCAAAAATGGGTGAAAGGCCTACCTAGTCCATGTGCAGCCATCTGATACATGAGCTGATCTGCAATTTGAGTGGAGAGGATGGAGGATAAGCCAATCATAAAAGGCAGAATACCCCTTTAAACTCCATCTTTATTGACCTGCTACTCTTAAAAGAGGTGATTGCCCATCTCCCAACACTCGCTTTAAAGGGTTAGTTCACCCAAAAATGAAAATTAAGCTGCGTTTTACTCACCCCCGAGGCATCCTAGGTGTATGGCGCTCCTGGGAGGGGGGGTACTGTCGGGTCTCGGGTCTGATCACCTGTTTCTTGCTGTCTCTGTGTTTGTGTGTTGTTGTGAGTGGCTTGTTTTGACAGCTCGCCACGTGCGCAGTTGTCAGCATGATTGTTTCCCTGCCCTCCTTGTTTCTCTGCTCACCTCTTGGTTCACACCTTGTTCTGGTTGTCTCATTAGCTTCCCCTTATAGCTCCTCGTGTTTCTCTGTCTTTTGTCAGATCGTTGTGATTATTCCCTTGCTCTGACTGTCAGTGTTACTATCGCTTACCAGTCCTGTCTTGTCTCGTCCAGGCTCCAGTGCTCGTAGCTGCCTGTATATTTTCACGCACCTCTCTGTGCGTTCAGGAACCCATGGGCTTCCTCCGGCATTCGCCTACCCTGGGACTCTGCGGTCTCGTTGTTGGGCTGCTCAGCCTCTCGCTCGGATTAGCGAGCTGCCCCTCCGGCTTCGTCTCCACTGCCACGGTTGCGGCTTGTTCCAGCCACTGCTATCCACCCTACTGTGTGGTTGAGAATTCCAGGTCCATATAAACTGTCCGCGGAGGCTCATTGCCCATGGTGATATGTCTGTACAATAAAGCCTCTGTTGAACCCGCACCTGAATCCAGCCTATTCCCTGAGGCACTTAGGAAGTTTTTCTAAAACAGCTGCACAGAAGATGGTGCTAAAATGGTGAATCTTAAATGTATAAGCCAGATACCAAACAGGCATTAAATACCATCGCTCATGTAAACCATTCCTGCAGAACAAAAGCAGTATGTGCTTATAGGCTGGCATTTGAACAATCGGATAACGTTCAGCCATAATAACAGTGTAAAAATAGTGGGAGGCATAAATGGGAGCTGCTTTTCTGCTAGGAAGACACATAATAATGCATAGCTTGGATCAGCAGAGTTCGTCTCCGCCGCCAAACTCTTTATTATAAGATGTGAGCTCCCTGGGAGCTGCTGTACGTTATCAGCACTCATCAAAGGCACTGTCAAGAAAATGTAAAACTGGGACTTTCAGAGGCTGTCTCAGACGCTGTGCACATTTAAATGAGACAGCCTTATTAATTCTTCAAAAGCTAGGCAGCTTCCTTTTTCTCTCTCTGGCTAATTTTGTCACATTTAGGAAGGATAAAAGCTCTGTCCCCCTCAAAAACACATGTGGATGGTCCCAGTCGCACTTGGAGGTCCAGTCTAGTGAATGCCGACTATTTGTGTATGTACACTTGGAACACCTCGATCAGGGTGTCATGACTGCCTTTTCATCACATCAGTATATTTTAAAAGAAATAAAAATTATTTAAAATTCAAATGTGTAAGTGTATATATACAAATATTAGAATGATTTCTGAAAGATCATATGACATGATGTACAGGACTGATGTAATAGCTGCTGAAAATTCAGCTTTGCCATCAGAGGAATAAATGACATTTTAAAATATAAACAGTTATTTTAAATTGTAATATTATTTCACTATATTGTATGAAAAATAAATTAGTTATGTAACTAATGGCTTGGCTGATAAAACTAGCAGGCATATGTCAGCATATGCATTAATATATTAATGGGCAAACACGAAAGTTACATTAAACATCAAGGTGTCCAAGGCATTCCAGGTTTTCTACTGTGAGTATTGTGAAAAAAATGCTTGTAATGTTTTTCTAAATGGTTGATAAGTGTTTTAATTTCACGGTTAAAGCTAAGTGTGTAATTCTTTTCCAACATTATGATACTATCTGCCATTTCAGTTGCAGATAACTGTAAATAAGCCATTTGTAGATTCATGTACCATAAAAAGTGTAAACACTGCAGGCAACATAGCAACAGTGGCTCAACCAATGGCATGAGTTTGGGGCAGGGCTATCTGTTTGGCTTGACCAATGGAAGACAGGGTGTGTGTTCAGGGGAAACCTGCTTGAAAACAGTCACCTGGCTATGCTAATGATTCAGAAATCACACACTTTAATGGTATTGATGCACATGACAGTCAAAACTGTCACACTTGAGTTCCAATACACTTTCAGGCAAATATAGCATTACATAGATGAAAAATTCCAATTCAGCTCATTGAAAACACATAAACCCACCTGGATTACAAAACAAATAGAAAAAGTGTGGCGCCAGCATTTCTTCTGAACTCCCAATGATGCTGAGATTTGTTCAAGCCATCACAGCCATTTAAAAAATATCTGTCACATTAAGACGTGTGTCCTATTCAATTTAAATGGAAATGGGCCAGCTTGGAAGAAAAGAAAAAAAGCAGTGAAACGTAGGCTGACTTTGAGTAAAGCTACAAATGAGAAAATAAGGTGATTAAATTGGAGAAATCTCTTGTCAATACAAATGTAAATTAATTTCTGCAGTCTGTTTATCATCCATGAAGGACAGTGCAGCGTGTGAGGCGTGGGTATTGCATATTCATTGTACAGTAGCAGCACTCTCTCAGTCAGATATAAAGAAAGAGAGGTCAAATGAATATGGAGAGGAGCTGTAGTCATGACATCTTTCTCTGAAACAAACCTTTCTCACTTTCTCTGAAGAAACTAAGTTGAAGGTAGGGGAAAAGAGCTGCACAAGGACTTGTTTTCATGGGGAGATGGATTGGCTGTTTTTTTATGCATATAGTTGCTCAGCTGCGGAGTTGTACTTTCTGACATGGGACATTAAAGCTCTCATCATCTTAATTAGATATACTTCAGAATCTATTAGCATCAGCTGATTTGCTCATCTGAGGAAGATTTTTAATGTGCTATTGAAAACAGATTTTGAAATGCAAATTTTGAGGCTATAATTGATATAATTTATAGATAGGCTTTCGTGTTTTAGTGTGGTCTGGGTAGCTCATTAAAATTCCCTAAGGAGTCTCAAGCTCTAGAGGGCCCTTCTTTACCTTTCTGCAAAACTAAGTACATTTAATCTAAATTAAATATTACTATTTTGTTCAAACCCAATTAAAATACAATTTCCCTTCAAATCTGAATAAACTTATCACTCCTGACCAGCAAACCTATCTAGACATAACTAGTACTGGTTTTTATTTATTCCCACAAAATACTGAAAGCATCTTTAAAGGGATAGTTTAACCAAAAAAGTTAATAGTTTAACCATATTGTCACGCTATGCTGTTGAGGGAACATGCTGGAGTCACGAGGAAACGTTTAACAGTCTTTAATCAAGAAACACAGGAGATAATCCACAATGGGAGCTTGAGCCAACACACATAGAGAACGAGTAGACCTGACAAACACAAACTGAACAGACTAGGACTTTTATACCGGGGATGATTGGGGAACACAGGTGACATCAATGGAACATAATCAAACTAAACGAGGACAGGAACATGACAAAATAAGGCAAAACAGGAACTGAAACGCATGACAAAACAGGTCCAATCCTGACATATCGCCCCCCTCCCGGAAGGTGCGTCCTCGCACCATAGGCAACAACAGAGGGAGGCACAGGTTGACGCTAGGGAGAAGGCTCAGGAGGAGGACGGACACCCGGGAGGGGGCCGGGAGGGGGCCGGCAGACAGAGACCAGGGAGGCAATGAAGGAGGGAGGAGCCAGGGAGGAGACAGGAGGGGCCCGGAGCAGGAGGAGCCAAGCTGGACCCAGGCCATAGCCATGATGGCGACACATGGTGGAGCCGATGGAGGGAGGAGCCATGGAGGAGGAATGGCCGCCGACTCCAGGGGTCCGGCCAACGGCGGCGGGGCAGGTGGTGGAGGAGCCCGAGGCAGAGATGGAGAGCAAACGAGCCAGGGGGATGCCGAGGATCCGGGGGGCCAGGGTGGAGCCGAGGGCTCTGGCGACCGAGATGGACTCAGTCGTTCGGCTTTGCGATGGCTCGTAGATCGCGGCGAGAATTGGCTCTCCGTCCTCATTGGGCTCGGGCTTTAGCTCCGCACAGCGGGGAGATGGTGGGCTGGGCTCTGGGTCCGGAGTGGATCTGGCGATGT
>NW_015555715.1:782505-813370 GCF_001515605.1 Sinocyclocheilus anshuiensis
CGACGCTCTGCACACGGTGTTTAAACTTGCGTCGTGGAACGCACAGAGTGCGTCGGCCGGGTAGCTGGTGGTGTTAGCGAGCAGCTGGAACAGGCTAGTATGGTCCTCGAGCGATCTCTCCCCCTGCTCCAGCAGGAGGAGGAGATATTCCGGGCGAAGGAGGGCATCCGTGAGGGAACAATGGAAAAAAAGACACTGGGTAAAAACAGGAAACAAAACGGAGGGTAGACACACGGAGGTTACTGTTTTGGTCAGGTCTTCTGTCACGCTACGCTGTTGAGGGAACATGCTGGAGTCACGAGGAAACGTTTAACAGTCTTTAATCAAGAAACACAGGAGATAATCCACAATGGGAGCTTGAGCCAACACACATAGAGAACGAGTAGACCTGACAAACACAAACTGAACAGACTAGGACTTTTATACCGGGGATGATTGGGGAACACAGGTGACATCAATGGAACAAAATCAAACTAAACGAGGACAGGAACATGACCAAATAAGGCAAAACAGAAACTGAAACACATGACAAAACAGGTCCAATCCTGAGACGTATATTGTCATCATTTACTCGCCCTCATTTTGTTCCAAACTTGTTTGACTTTTTTTATTCTGCAAAACATAAAAGACATTTTGAAGAATATTTAAACAGTTTTTGATCACAATGAAAATCAGAGGGGTCTAAAACAACACTGACATCTAAAAATATCTCCTTTTGTTTTCCAAAAAATGAAGAAAGTCATACAGGTTTGAAACAACATGAATGTAAGAAAATTATGATGATTTTAATTTTTAGGGTTAACTATCGCTTTATTGGTTAGTGTAAATCTACAGTTTGATTGATGTATTCCAGAACCTCTAGTTTCGTATTTAAGCAGTTGGCTAAATGTGTGTCTTCCATCAGTCTATGAGCCCTACTTTCTAAAGGCTCACCCCCGGGAGCACTTCATTTAAACAATCAATCACTAAGACTGGCCCATAGCAAGAAAAGGTTGTTTTTTTCCAGTCATTGCATCTGAAGGGCTGGCCGGTGCTGGAGCTTGGGTGGATAATCCGTTGGATCGAGTCTCCTTGGGAAAGGGCCAGCCGGCAGCCGGATGGTCTTGGGCAGCTTGCCTGGTCAATCCCCACACTCTGAAGGTCAACATCCAGTAGATGCCAGAGGTCAGAGTAGAGACAGACTCACTGTGACTGTGTGCTGTGGCCTAACAAAACCAGAATTCTCTTCTAAAATGATCAACGCAATGAAGAAAAGTTTTTGCCTAATAAAAGGCAATATTCAAGTTCATGATATTATTCAAAGCCATTTGTACTACAGACAAATCTATTCATGTTACACTGTATAAGAGTACTTTAATCAAATGATTCTGAACATTTTTCTTTTTTTTTTTTTAGAATTTCCTTCATTTATTCAATTATAATCAAGCCGCTGCAAAACAGAATATGCTTATTTATATCATGAAGCCAATTTGAAGCAAATCAAACCCAATTCTACAGCAAAACCTGTGAAAAACATCCCACTATTTGGCTACATGGTCAGTTATGCTGTATGCCATGATACATATGTCATAAAAGTATTAGTATATTATGACATATGACATTTTTGTACACCTCAAGTGGTCAATTTAAAATATATATAAACACATCTAATATATGCTGATCTCTATCGGCCGGCCTTCCAGTCAGCAAGACTAAGCCTCTACAGATGATCCAGAACACAGCAGCATGTCTAGTCTTCAATCAGTCAAAGAGGACCCACGTCACACCTCTCCTGATTTACTCCACAGTCGCTGCCAGAATCAAATTTAAGGCTTTGACACTGGCTTTCAAAGCTGCCACTGCAACCGCACACCCTTACCTCACAACGCTTCTACAAGTGTATGCTCCCTCCAGTTACAGTCACTGAATGAGTCTCTTTTGCTAAGGTCTCCAGGTTGAGAACTACTGTACTAATAGATTCATGACATTTATGGTATCAGATATATATTTTTTAAAAATGATTCGACAGACCCCTTGCAATTACACCACGGAACACTAGGTGTCTGTGGACCCCCGGAGTTGAGAAACACTGTTTTAATCAAGTAATAAAATGAATGTAGGAAACTCCATATTAACTCATCTAAATTAAATCACTATTCTGATTAAACAATCATTATTATAACTTGTAGGGCTACTTATTTCATTGCTGCACATACCCTTACAGCTTTTGTTTCACCAAACCTGACAGTTTGTCTCTTTTCTCACCTCTAACACACACAGAAATACACACAGTCTCCCTTACACTTTCACCCTTTCCCTTTCTCACCTCACTTGCTTCCATGCTCTTTCCACAATGTTTCAGCAACCTTTCTCTCACCCCATGATCCTCGCTGAAGCTCTGTCTCTCACTTCATGTCATGTCTCATCTCAGGGGAATTTTAGGGTTTTGTGCAGAGGAACAGCATTTGCTGGGGGACCGGCGAGGTAAAGGAGAATTCCTGGCCTTGAGCATCAGCACTCCACTGGAAAATGTACCCTCTCCTCCATATCAAGAGAGATGTGTTTTTTTTTTCATGACCTTTATTGGCTGCTTTCTCTCCAATCCAGTGTGCCATTGCTCGGTGATTTGCCATAATTACTTTTGCAGATAGAGGTGAGACAGGGTGCAGTCGCATCATACGAGGCACTCTTGCTGGTCAGATATATGCATTTTCCAGCATACAGATTTGAATGTCAGTGTAAGGTTAGGCCAAATGACTTCAAACAGTGTTTCCTCTGAGAAGGCTCCATTTGAGCAATAAACACTTTAAGCAAATGCACTCAAAAGAAACAAACGGGAAAATATTTTAACTTTGCCAAAATGAGATAAAGAAGCAATTCAACCAAAAATGTCATGAAATGTCATGAAAAATATTCACTGAACTGTGAAACAAACTTTTAATTGTGACCTATAAAACACTTAGGCAATTCTCATCGCAAGGTGAATGAAGAGAAGAAAACTGAAAATAAATGCATAACAAGACAAAAAAGGAGTGAAAACGCAGCAGCACAACACAGGGACCTGCTTCCTCTCCATGAGCACAGCAACAAGCCTTGGGGTACAGCTCTCGCAACAAAGAACAAGAGTCTCTCTCGCTCTTCTGAAGAATACGATTTTCTCTCCTTCTTCTCCTTACCCTCGTACCCCGCTGAAATTTTGCCCAAATCCCCTGCTCTGGGATCTACTACGAAATGTATTCCCTGATGTCTCAAAACATAAGTGTGTCTCAACATCACTCTCTTTTTGCTTTAAAGTTTCCAAGGAATGCTAGTGCCATTTCACACCTCTCTCCTTTCTCCCTACACACCTAAAGCCAATACCCAGTGCATGAGAAACTGCCTCTACAGCTCCGAGTGAGAAAAAAGAAGCTCCAGTGGATGTTCGAATGCTGTCTGCCAATGAGATCTTTTGATCTGCTGCCAGGTGATGACAGATGATCTGCATTAATCTCGCTCTTTCTCTGACTCTTTCCAGGCAGAGGGCAGCGAGCATGACTCATCGGTTTGAAAAGTGAAATGACGCCACGTGGGATTTCTTTGTTTCTTATTTTCTCTGCTGTCTCCTCCTGTCTTCTCCGTGCCTCACTGTTTGAGGAAAATTCAATGACATCAGCAGAGCTGAGTCAAACTCTCTGCAAAACAACAGGGGAACAAGGTCAGACAAAGCTCTTGTTAGGATGTTTGCACTAAAACTGGCCTATAGTGGGATGGAGGTTGTTTTAGCGCTGGCCTACGCAGTTGCGTGTGAGCTCAAGGAGCACCGTTTGGATCCTTGCATTGCATTACATTAAACCGTACAAAATGCTAAACAATGTAATCATTTATGAGAACGGAGCTGCTCTGGCTTGACGTCACGAACACTCCATCGATAAAACACTAAAACAAATTTGCTTATTAACTTTTGTCCAGGTTTTAATTGTGCAGACAGACACCCTGTGGCTTCTCAAATTACCCAAAGAGGAAAGCAAACTTCATTGTAGACTGTTAGCTAGTACTTTCAAGCTGGCTTGTACACTCACTGTAATGTATTATATATATATGAGGATGAAAAAAGCTCATAAAGAAGCATTTCTTTCAATATTTTTGAGAACATTTCCAGTTAGACTCGCCCTCATGTTGCCAAACTTCTATGACTTCTACTTCTGTGGAACATAAAAGAATATATATATATATATATAAAATGCTTGAAATATTTTTCCTCGTACAATGAATGTCAATGGTATGGAAGCTTGTTTCCTCCACAAGATTAAAGGGGTCATATGATGTTGCTAAAAAGAACATTATTTTGTGTATTTGGTGTAATGAAATGTGTTTATGCGGTTTAAGGTTCAAAAAGCTTGAGTGAGCGGCGGCCGGTGGCTGGTGGCTGGCGGCTAGAGTGAGCGGAGGCCGGGCTTGAGTGAGCAGCGGCGGGCGGGCTAGAGTGAGGAACGGCCGGAGGGCTTGAGAACGGCGCGGCCGGCGGGTTTGCAGCAACCACATGTGACGACCATAAAAGGTAAGACAGAATATAGAATTATAAGATATAAACTCGGAATTCCAAGAAAGATGTCAGAATTCTGGGTAACACTTTCTATGAAGCCCGTATTTATAATACATTATAAGGGTATTCTTATTTAAGAGTATGATTATTTATAACACACAGTGAACACCATATTAAATCTACTTAATTTACAGTATAATGGACTGTATCATATCTTGACATTGTTTATTTAAGATCTGCACAGTATCGTACTACAGCTTGTGAGTGGTTAGATGTTGAGTGTTATTTGAGTGTTTCCTGTGGAGCTAATGTGTCATATTACACATTCATCTGATCTGATTTTATGGCTGTTTGAGAGGAATTTTTATTATTATTATTATTACTACTTATAAGTGGTCTTTGACTGCTTTAAGTAAAGTAGCATAAGAAAAATATGAGATATGAGACTTATAATACATTATAACGATGAGAAATATAATCCATTGTAAAAGTGGATGCAACGTGTTCATTGTGTTATAAATCATCATACTCTTAAAAGCTATAAACACAAATAAGTAAATATTATAATATATTAAAACTGTTCTTATGAATATTCATGAGATGATACAACATATTATAAGGTTTTTTATAATGCATTATGCATTCATTATAATGCCTTACGAATACCTTTATAATGTATTATAAATACGGGCTTCATAGAAAGTGTTACCGAATTCTGAGATTATATCTTGCAATTCTGACTTTTTTTTCTCATAATTGTGACTTTATATCTTGCAATTCTGACTTTTTTCTCACAATTGCAAGAAAGAAAGTCCAAATTGTGAGATAAAAAGTCACAAATTAGCTTTTTTTTTTTTTTTTAACAAAACAACACTGAATGGACAAAAACACTGAGATTCTTCAAAATATCTTTTGTGCTCCGCAGACAAAAGAAAGTCATGTTTGGCACTATGAGGGTGAGTAGATGATGACAGAATTTCCATTTTTTGGTGAATTATGCCTTTAATGCACTCAGTGACATGTAAGAAAATCATCTCTGCTAAAGACAAAAATTATAACACAACAACATATATTATCGACTGGGCTGCACAGAGAAAAAATGGCAGATGAGAATATGTCTGTCTGTCTTCCAGTCTCAAATTAGCCTGAGGGATGCAAGCGCTCGTTCTGACACATGGAGACACACGTTCATGTTTCAAACAGGCCCTGTCAGGGCACACTAACCCCTCGGCAGATGGTGCGTATCACATGTATCACCTCAGAAACATCAGCATGAGAGTTGTCACTATTAAGCCGACCCAGGCCCCTTGCCCTCGCCTCAAAATCCAGGTGTGAGGGTGACGAGACAGGAGCATCATTTCTGCAGGGTCATGGCCTTAAATCTATACAGCTCTCATCTCCAGAAGATCTGGTTCTGCACACAGCACACAAATATTATGCCGATTTCTCTCAGCACCTCCAGTCACAGCTAACAGCTGCTGATGAACGAGAAGTGACGGCTTGTGATGGCGCTTCTCCATTAGAAAAACATAAGCAGCTGTTATTTCAAAAGGGGACGGTGGGCTTATTACCGTGATTTCCAGCGGGATTAGCTCTCCTGTTTGGCTGATTATTTTGCGTGGCTGAGATTCTGCAAGGAAGGTATGTGTTTTGTGTTGCTGACAGATAAAAGCATTTTCCTTTCACCAAGGTCTAGGTATAAAGGACAACATATTTCTTCCAGGAAATTATTATATCCGGTAAAGTCTGAGAAAAGCTATCAGCAAGTCAGTTTTATGTTGGCAAAAAGGGGCATATTGTTTCAGACATCAGAAGATGCGCAATGCTGAATTTGTCATTTTGTAATTTTGTGAGGGTAAATGTTACTCTGCAAGACCATTAAAGGAATAGATCACGCAAAAACGAAAATGCCATCATCTACTCACCCTTGTGTTGTTCAAAAGGGCAGAAGGCAATATTTTCAGTGAATAACAATACTCAGTGAATAACATTTAATTTGCGAGCTTTCATTTAATTCAAACCAGTAATCTAAGCATTGTGCTAAATGTCTCCTTTTGTGTTTAACAGAAAAAATAAATATTTCAAATGACATGATTTTGAAAAGATGATGACGAGGATGAGATTATTAATTTTACACAGTTCGTGACAAGTGATGTCTATTTGCGATCTTGCCACCTTTTTTGTGCACAAGCTTTTTCCATACACTACTTCTACTGCGTTAGCTAACTGCTAGTAAATGGAAACATGCTGCTCTGAATGAGATGACTAATGTAAAAAATTGTGTTCTGTATGTACAGTAAGTGATAGCTAATAAAATTAACCAAATTAATGAAACAACTCAAATTTGATTGGCGGCCAGGCATTAATCTGCAAATTGCTCGTTCATTCATTGTAGTGAATGCCTCATAGAGCACTAGAGCAATCTTAGACTTCTCTGAAGTAACCACATAAAAGCTTGTCAGGGAATAGGCTGGATTCAGGTGCGGGTTCAACAGAGGCTTTATTGTACAGAGATATATCACCACGGGCAATGAGCGCCTCTGCGGACAGTTCGTGTGAGCGTGGAATCCCCCACCACACAGATGGGTGGGTAGCGGCGACTGGAACCCGCCGCAACAGCGGCAGTGGAGACGAAGCCGGCGGGGCAGCTCGCTAATCCGAGCGAGAGGCTGAGCAGCCCAACAACGAGGCCGCAGAGTCCCAGGGAAGGCGGATGCCGGAGGGAGCCCACGGGTTTCTGAACGCACAGAGAGGTGTGGGAAAATAAACTGGAATCTACGAGCACTGGAGCCTGAACAAGACAAGACAGGACTGGTGAGCGATACCAACAAAGACAGTCAGAGCAAGGGAATAAATCTCAACGATCTGACAAAAGACAGAGAAACACGAGGAGCTATAAGGGGAAGCTAATGAGATGATAAGAACCTGGTGTGAAACAAGAGGCGAGCAGAGAAACAAAGGAGGGCGGGGAAACAATCATGCTGACAAATGCGCACGTGGCGAGCTGTCAAAACAAGCCACGCACAACAACACACAACACCCAACCGCAGAGACAGCAAGGAACAGGTGATCAGACCCGAGACCCGACAAAAGCTGTTTGATTTGTTATGTGGTGGATCGTGCTGTCCTGGATAAGGAACAGCTGTTTGAATGAATCTTTAATGTTCACTCACGTCAGTGTTTGCCTCTGCCGGCTGTACATCCGTACCATCTTCTTCACAGTTTCAAGTGCCTATCATTCATTAGCCCACCACAGCTCGTTCTCATTTGCAGGCTGCTTTATGCATTTATGCATGTTTTGAAATCTGTCTTTGTTCACTAAAAGTATAGTGGAATATGCATCTCATGAAAATGGACTGTTAATGTCTAGAAGTGTAAAGCCTATTCAAACTGAATGTTTTTTTGAGAATTTGGAGTCTAGTGTTCTTACACGCATTATGCATTTGGCATATGCTTTTATTATAGGCAATCATATTCAACTTATACATTTTGCTAATGTGTGTTCCCTTCTAATCAAACCCTGATCTTGGTGTTACTAGTATTTCAATAAGTAATAATAATAAATGCATTAAAGTTGTATGTAAAAAAAGTCTTAATAATTGTTAGAAAAATCTAAAATAATAACAAATATTATTATGGTTTATTAAACAAATAATAATCATTATAATAATGAAGATAATAATGATAATAATATACTGTATATCTACGCACACATAATATATATCTATGCTCCGGGTGTGTGTTCATGGTGCGTGTGTGTGTTTTCACTACTGTGTGTGTGCACTTGAATGGGTTAAATGCAGAGCACGAATTCCGAGAATGGGCCACTATACGTGGCCACACGTCACTTCACTTTCACTTTCACACACTTTGTAACGGTTTTGATGTGTATCAATTAAGCCCTTAACTGCTGTGTATTTATTCTGCCCTGTCTCTTTCTGATTTCCGGACTCGGAATGTTTGTGCTAGCATGAATGTGTAGATTTTGAATTAAAAGATACTGAACTCTTCTTCGTCGTCTTCTCTGGCTTTTGGATTATTACACACATTATAGTGTGACACACACACAAAATTATACACAAAGCTATTTGTACCACTTTTTATCTACCGCTAAGGAAATACTTAGCTGTTAAAGCACTTTTTATTTCTTTCGTTCTTTGATGCCTTTTCTGAACCAGGACTGCCACAAGGCCCCTCAAAAGAAAGAAGCAAAACTAACAGTCATTGTGTTAAACTTAATATTTCATCTTTTAGTTCACAGCATAATCTAAATTATTTTAGCAACTTCCTTTAAAAGGCAGGCTATAACCACATATTTACTGCTAATGAATTGCTCAGGGTATTGAGCCATTTACTGCACCGTTGAACTTGATGCAAAGTTTTAAAATAATGCTCTAAGACAAAATCTCACAAAACTGTTTTTATGGACAAGTTAATGGCTGCTATAGATAGAGATTTCTTACTTTAATTCTAATACCTTATCTGGAAACCGCTGCATATCTGTAGAGTCCACCACTTAACCCGACCATGGAGTTTATAAAGTGAATCAGAATGAAGAGCCTCTTTTCGCTGCATTTACCTCTCTGTTACCTTTTAGCATAATTACTGCACCATGTTTAATGTCAGCTCAAATACCACACTAATCAGCATCAGAAAAGAGGTTAGACTGTCTTACAATTGTTGCTGGCGTTTGAAAGGATAAAAGCCTGTGCTTGATTCTGTATAACAGCAGATCCTCTGTTCTCTTCTCACCCCTCCTTTTGTAAATCACAATGGCAGATTAAAGCAGGAAGGTTGTGGTGTGATTAACAGCAAATGCGGTCTGAACAAGTTTGGACTCCAATTCAAAAGAACAAAAAAGCATGGACAAAAATGAAAATTAAACACAAATTACCTGCTTGCAGGACTCAGATGTGCTTGTAGGAACGAGCCTTGTGGTTTGAGAAGATGACGATCAGTGGTCTCCATAGAAAATGGCTTGTTATCTATGTGAAACAAAAAGAAGAGAAGAACATTGCTCATTTACTGTTGCTGTGACGAGTGAGTAAACATGAGCTACCAAATCCTCCCGTTGAGAATTCTATTTCCTGTTCTTTATTCATTGGAGGAGGCAGCCGTGGGTGCTCTGGAGAGTAGTGCATTATGGGATTCCATAGTGCTCAAGCACAGAGGAGGCCTAATTGGCTCTCAATGAATGGTCATAACCATATATCACAAACCCCATGCCTAAGCTAACAGCCAGCTGAACTATTACTGCTGCAGTTGCCTTTCCCTCATGTGCGCACGCTCGTATCCCAACTCATTCGGAGACAAATATTAACACAAACAACATGTTTACACAGGAGAAAGAGATGAACAGCTGCATTCACGAGTCACAGACACAAAAGCAAATTCACATTTGAACACACTCAGACATCTGTACACGGAATCTAATACGAACACAGTGAGGAAAAAACACCCATGGCGGTTCATCGGTTGCTCTCTGGCTGTGAATTCACGCTGCCTGCACAGCAGACGGGTCCTCACATCATTTTATTAGCACTCAAGGGTAGGGGAAGAGGTGTCTGCAGGGAACACAGCCACTTCGAGAATATAGGATCTGACTAATGCCCTTTTATTTCTCTTAGTGTCTTTGTGTGTGTGAACGTGTGTTGCAACCTTTGCAGTGCTTATATACTCGCTAGACTCCATCAATACAGAGGATAACAATATTGCTCATTCACTTAATGGAAATCTACCATTTTAATTAAAATGAATAAATATTTCCACCCAATTCAACTCAAAAATTTACAGCAGCAAGTAAACATTGTATCTAGTTGGCAGTACAAGTAATTTCAACTTTTTTTTAATGCAGACTTGGGTATCTTTGCCAATTTGAACACAATCTGAAATGTTGTTGAGTGAGTGAATCTCACCGGAGTGAGATTTCTTTCATATTTTGCTGTCTATGAGAAACACTTGAGACATTAAAGCTCATTTTTTGACCTTTCTTTCCCATTAGAAAACAAAACAAGATTCTTATATTGTAAGACACCTACTTTGATTCCAGTATGAATGTTTGTGACATTCTGGATGCAAAATATCTGATCCTCAAATCCATAAATCAGACAACACTAGACATTTATCTAATTCACCACTCAAAGATGTTGAATGTGATGTGCACACACAGTCTGTTCCTGCCCTGGTTTCCTAGGAAAAGAAGTCACAGATTAGGGCACAGGAAGAGAGAGCGAGAAGAAAAAAAAGGGTGGAAGAGACAGAAACACTCTTCTCTGACTCTCACAAGGAGGAGTGAATCCGTGGAGGGGGAAGAGAGAAAGAATGTCTGCTCATTTTTCAGCCTGGCGCTCGAGGCCACAGAAAATAGCTCTCTTCATTTTTTCTTGTCAAGCTGTGACTCTGTTAATGGTGTGTTCTCAGTCAGTGGTGAGACAAAAGGGTGGCTTTAGCCGGTACCAGTCATGTAGAGAGTCGGGAGACGCACTAACCCTTTTCGATGACCGCTTGCTCTGTTGGTCGCCGCCCGCCCGCAAAGGACTTGAGATAAAACACCTTAAAGAAAGCTGGCCTCCTTTTAAAGGGGCTGCATTCCTCAACTGGAACTAAAAAAGCTTCCTGCCTTGGAAGACCATCGTCAATTTTCCCTCTTTTCTTCAGTAAATCTTACCCTAAATTTCTGTGAAAAAGTACACTGTGGCAGGATAAACTGGGTAATAAGAAGAGCTGAAATCGCCATGTTACATAAAGAGAGTAAGACTGATTTATAAGCATTGCATGTTACTGTGTCCGGTCTTTCCTCCATTTGGCTCATGATTGGTCTAATTCAATGAGCTAATAAGCTGAGCAGCTGTGGGCTTCATGTGCTCAGATGAAAGTGGACCGGCCATCATTATGCACATATATTACCACACCAGTGATGCATGGGAACTTGTCCATTTGCATGCATGTACAAGAAAGTGATGTAAAAATTCCAGTAAGAACTCATCGATTATGCATCTGTATTGACAAATAAATTTTTATAACGGATTACCAACCATATGTAGAGCTTATAAGGAAAATGCTGTCTTACAAGTATCTATATTTCTTGAATGAAGTCAGGTCAGCCACGACAGAGTCCAGGGTTACGGGCACAATATCACATTCACCCTTCAGGTCATCACATCAGGTCATTGCATTGCATTGCATTGCAAAAACAAAATAAAAATAAATAAATAAAT
Source organism: Sinocyclocheilus anshuiensis (assembly GCF_001515605.1). Taxonomy (NCBI): domain Eukaryota; kingdom Metazoa; phylum Chordata; class Actinopteri; order Cypriniformes; family Cyprinidae; genus Sinocyclocheilus; species Sinocyclocheilus anshuiensis. The sequence continues at coordinate 794,224 of NW_015555715.1, forward strand.
AAATCACTTATAATAAGTCACTTATGAGGTTCAATGTCATTTAGGATGCTGTCTTAGAATATAACTTCCATTGTGTGCAGCAAGTGGCAAGACAGCACACTTTGTTTTGTAACAAAGTTCATGTATTTTTGTAGTCCGTGAAAATTTTTTTTATTTGTGGTCTTTTGATCTCTATATAAATCTCTATACAACATATCGCTACAAGAAGTATATAAATCTCACATACTGTATTCCTACATGCCAATCATAACAGAAACATACCCAACACGACCTTCAGGGTTTGATCTCAAAAAGAATACTTGCACATGTTAGCAGAAAAACACAACAACATATGTCGGCCTATAATAGAGATTGAAGGATTCGATACAATAGCGGCGGTGAGAGTAAATGTGTGCCAGAACTGGGAAATAAGGTCGTGGAGCTGATTGCTGAGAGGCATAGATAACCCTGAGCTGCAGGGTCAGAGTTCCTCATTTAAAGTGCTACTGCTGGCTCCACAGACGAGCCAAACTGTGAATAAGAGCATAAGAAGTGAGCTGTGATTTTAAACAATGACAGCTCATCCAGGTAAATGTACAGCACCTTCCCACCAACTAGGACATATAGCTGAACTTGAGAATGCGATAACGATGTGAAGAGAGTAACACATATTTTTAAGACAAAGGAGAAAATAATGCTTATTTATTTTTCCTAAGGGAATTGGTGGATACTATGGATTTATATACTTCAGTGTGTGAGCTTATAATGATTTATTATATCAGTAAAACCTATTATAATTTAAGACAATAAATATAAGCGAGCAGGGAGCTGTCCGTGGTGCTGACCATTAAGCTACAATTTACAGTATGTCTCATTTACTGAGTATGTTCTGAATTAGTCTATTACTTTCTAAGTGATTAATAAAAAACACATAATGGCTATAGAAATTAATGAAATGATGAATATTTGACTTGTATGTAAGTGGATATGAAGAGCCATTAATTTTATTTAATTAATATTGTGATTTGAATAGAAGAGCTCTGTTCCAAAACATAGTGAGCTGCTGTCTAATACAGCATCTTAACCATCATGGAACCTCATAAGAGAGCAATTTGGAATGGCTCTGCACAGAAGACTCAACACACAATTGATTTTGATAGAGTTATTAGTGATGTGATACTCTTAGCAGCAAAAAAAGTTTAGTTTAGAATGAAATACACTACTTTATTTTTTTAAGAAATTAATCATTTTATTCAGCAAGGATGCATTAAACTGATGAAAAGTAAAGACATTTATACGGTTATAAAAGATTTCTATTTCAAATAAATGCTACTCTTTTGAACTTTCTATTCATCAAAGGATCCTGAAAAAATGTATCATGCTTTCAACACAAATGTTATTCAGTTTTCATCATTGATAGTAATAAAAAAAATATTACTTGAGTACCAAATCAGCATATTAGAATGATTTCTGAAGGATCATGTGACACTGAAGGCTGCAGTAATGACTGCTGAAAACTCAGCTTTTCCATCACAAGAATAAACTACATTTTAAAATGAATAAAATAGAAAATATTAATTTTTAACGGTAATAACATTAATCAATACTGCTGTTTTACTGTATTTGTAATTAAATAAATGCAGCCTTGATGGGCATAAGATACTTCTTTCAAATACATTAAACAGTCTTACAGAGCACAAACTTTTAAACTTTTGGTCCGCCTTTCTCTTTACTCATATATTATCTTGGGTTTATGTTTTCACTGTGCATACTGGGATTATCTTCTCCATGAAAGATGCATGTTATTGAAGTTGGAACAGCCTATGCATCAGAAGTGCACCTACCACATAATACCTAAAAATGCCTCAGGTTTTGAAAGAGAAAGTGTTCTTGATAGTCACTGACTTCAGGATATTTCCACATCAGGTTCAAGTACAGTGTAGTCTATTTTTGAATCATGCTGCAGTACATAAAAAGTGATTTAAATTCTCCTTACACTGTATAAAGTCTCACAATGAGTTCAAGAAGAGAAAAACTTGTGTGACTTGTTAGCAGAACAGTTCTTACCCAATTAACTGTCTTTGTTTGATAAAGCAGCACTGACCTCTGTTTACACACTCATCTTCCCCTGATTTGTTTTCACACTGTATGGCTTTAATTAGCTTTGGACCTTGCTTCAGGGAATTTGTAAATCCATATGGATATTTTCCCAGTGTAAGGACAATATCATCCTATCCATTTCTTTTTGAGAAGCTGGATAGTTTAAATCACTTTGCAGTTTTTTATGAGCTCTCTGTTTACATTGCCCTAGAGGGAGATGGTTTTATTATTTTCAGCCGACTAAGAAAAACTGCAACCTTGGGGAAAAAAAAACTCTATAATAATTGGTTCAGTATAGTTGCTCATAGCATACAATAAGTTTACAATTTTTACTGCATTTAGTTCTCCCGATACCTGTGTAATTTTGCAATTCCAGATTCACACATCTGCAGGTTTGTCATGATGGCACTATTCAATGTAGGATGTCTGCACCTACAGACCAGAGGCAAACTACAACCAAGAAACAAGTTTGACTACAGTCAAGCTACTCTTTTGAAAGTTACAGTATGTTGGCAACACAACAGGCTACTAACAAATGTGGTTAACCCCCCAAAACTGAAATTTACTAACCCTCAGACCATCCAAGATATAGATGATTTTCTTCATCAGAACAGATTTGGTGAAATGTAGAATTACATCACTTGCTCACCAATGGATCCACAGCAATGAATGGGTGCCATCAGAATGAGAGTCAAAACAGCTCATAAAAAACATCATTCCACAAAGTAATCCACATGACTCCAGTCCATCAATAAATGTCTTTTGAAGTGAAAATGTGCATGTTAGCAGTAAATCCAATATAAATCGATCATTAAAACATTTTTAACTTCAAAATGTTGCTTCCTCCTAAAATACGATTGTCTTATCTAATCAGGAGAAAAATATGCACAGATAAAACATCATTTACAAGTGAAAACAATCCAGAACAGTATTTAAAAAAAATATCTTTATTAAACACTTTTTTTCTTACAAACACACACTGGAATTGTGTAGATTACTTATGGACTATTGTGATGCTTTTATCGGCTGTTTGGACTTTCATTCTGATGGCACCCATTCACTAGAGAATCCATCGGTGAGCAAGTGATGTAATGCAACATTTCTTCAAATCTGTTCCAATGAAGAAACAAACTCATCTACATCCAACACAACACACACACACACACTCACAAAACACAACACACAACACACACTCACACACACACACACACATGTTGTGTTTCCATGTTTTATGGGGACATTCCATAGGCGTAATGGTTTTTATACTGTACAAACTGTATGTGCTATTGCCCTACACCAACCCTACCCCTAAACCTACCCCTTACAGGAAACTTTGTGCATTTTTACTTTCTCAAAAAAACTCATTCTGTATGATTTATAAGCTTGTTTCCTCATGGGGACCTCAAAAATGTCCCCACAAGGTCAAAATTTACTAGTATTACTATCCTTGTGGGGACATTTGGTCCCCATAACGTGATAAATACCAGGTACACACACACACACACACACACACACAAATACTAACTAAATACTTAAGCACTGAGATTCTTTAAACCGTCTTCTTTTGTGTTCCACATAAGAAAGAACGTCATACAGGTTTGGAATGACATGAGGGTGAATACATGACAGTAATTTTCATTTTCTGGGCGGACTATCTCTTTAAGTGAGCAATATCATTTGTAAATGTTACCAGAGCTGAAAAAATTCTGTTCCATGTTTTAGGACTACACACTGAATGGCTATATAGCCTACAGTACAATGTGAAAAAAAAGGCAGTGCTCTACACTGCTGCTTGTTGGAAAAGGTAGCTTGTTACTGGAAAACTTTCACTATTTTGAAAATATCTGAGATACTGTCACTCTACTGAAAAATGTAGTTAAATTAGAAGAGCTAACGCGTTGGTACTCCTCAATACTGCTTCAGACTAAGCCAAGTATTTCTAATAATTATGTTTGTTGTAGGCCTGTTCTGAGTTCCAGTTTTCAGGTAAGCAATTCAGGAACTGCACTGCTTTTATGACAAAACCAGGACTGCATATCTGCTATATATAAACAGAACTATGTTTCCTTTTCCAATTTTGTTTCCTGCAAACTTTATAATGGAAGGATGTTTGAAAGATTACAGATGAACAGATAATCCTTTCTTGTGTCCTCTGCTATTGTTTTAGATAGGAAATAGCATTTCCACACGTCTCACTCTTCTTTCTCTCTCTGTGATGGATACCTGTTTCAGCCTGTAGATTTCTTTGTGACAGCATGCTCTCCCACCACTGATGAAACTGAAGGAACTTTCTCAAGCTGTCAAAGATTTCCCTCTATCTCACATAACTGACAGGCAGACCGTCATTACAGACTCTCACTCTCTCTCTTTCAATTCTCTTGTGTGCGCACACACACAAATATAAAAATCAGAGATAGGTCTGCTGTCAAATTGGGACTAAGACTGATTTTCTTTGGAAGGAAGAAAATAAAATAATGCTTTTACTGAAGACTGAACTTTACTAAAGTGCTGCACAAAAGAAAAAGGTACATTATGTTATCTGCTATCTTCTCAGAATCATTATTTGTCAGCTTCAAACCACATTGACCCTTTCTATTGTCTCTTACAAAGATATCCCATCCATAAACTCAATGTGCATGCTGTCAAGATGTTTTTAAACAGGCAAGCTAAAATAAATGACCATAATGGGTCTTTCATTTCAGGTGCAATCACATTAGTACACAGAATTAGCAAACATGTTAATCTATAATGAAGTCAATAACGTATTCATGTTAGATTGAGGTTGAAGTTAGAGGGTTACACATGAATTATGAATGATACGAAAAGAGATTCTGGAGATCTGAGCACACTGTGGGAATGCCATGTGTCTGTTTTATGGATTCTGTTAATAAAGGCTTGCCCACAGAGATGCAACATATATAGCAGATCAATAGAATTCTAAGACATGCAGCCAATAAGCATGTGCCACACAAAGCAAGACAGATAAAGGCAGGCAAAGTCAATATGACTGTAAATAAATCCAGCTGCACTCCCTTATATGGCTTACCCTATGTGCTATTACTGCTGGGGGCTTTCTGCACAAATCAAACTGCCATGCATTTGAGATTGAAAGAGAAATATAAGAAAAGGCAAACATAGTGTTTAAAATTCATAATTTGAGAAAAGATGTAGGGGTAACTAAGGCCAACGAGAGCTCGCAAGTCACAAGCATAACGTGAGACCTGTGGAGAGAGAAGCCATTGATTTTTCACAAAAGTGCCAGTTCATCATTCTGGGAGATACTTGCAATCGATCCCTCCTTTCATTTGTTTGTGATTTTGTTCGTTTCAAAGCTGGTCTCCATAATAAATTTGACACCAAGCCGCACATCTAAAAAATGAGGAATGCCCAGATGAAGAGATAGGGGATGAAACGTAAATGTGGGAGAATTATGTACTTTTGATAGTCCTTAGGTGCATGGGCTTGAAAAACAGATGCAAGACTCTATCACGTCTGAAAGCTAAAATCCAGCATCATTTTCTTTCTTTCTTTCTTTCTTCCTTTCTTTCTTTCTTTCTTTCTTTCTTTCTTTCTTTCTTTCTTTCTTTCCTTTCTTTCTTTCTTTCTTTCTTTCTTTCTTTCCTTTTTTTTGAAGGGGGAATTAAACACTTAATAATATAAAAAATATTAAGCTGTACAACTGTTTTCAACAATGATAATAGTAAGAAATGTTTCTTAAGCACCAAATCAGCATATCAGCATGAGTTCTGAAGGATCATGTAACACAGAAGACTGAAGTAAAGACTGAAACTAAAACTATTTTAAAATAGATTAAAATGGAAAAATAAATGGTTATAATATTCACAATATTAATATTTTTTACGTTTTTTATATAAAATGAATGCAGTCTTGGTGAGTATAAGAGATGTCTTTCAAAAACATTTTGTAAAGGAACGGAAAAATACAGTTAAATGAATTTCTTTGAATTTCGTTTTATTTTACTTGCTTGCATTCAAATTCAAATTGCATTTTTTAAAGCATTCCCAATTCAATTCTGACTGCCACACAAGCCTGCTATATACATTCAACCATTGTGATACATTCCATTAACATCAAACAAAACCAAAAACTGTTCTAAAGCACATCCCACATTGCAGCCAGTGTACAGTCTATTACCTTCAGTGGGCACTTTCATCTGAATCCTGTCTTTAATCATTTCACAGCATCCTTTGAGCCTTGTGGGAAGTAAAAAAGGGGGATGCATCCAGAAATCCCTCTTTCCCCTTCTACAGCAAAGAAAGAACCAAACCTATGACCTCGACCCACCACTCCAGCTGCTATAAAAAAAACTTCCAGTATCTTGGGTAAAAGCTAATGCAGCTTCAAAGGATGTAGGCAGTATGAAAGACTAGAAGGGACCACTGACTGTGACGCCAATCTGAGAGAAACACGGCTTCTGCTGTCTGATTAATCTGGATTTAGATGAATCAGCCTTAAAAGGTGGATTTCATCTCGGAATGATAATGGAGAAGCAATTTGATTTTGTGTGTTCTATGGTATTAAGATAAATCTGGTCAAATCGAAAACATTTAATCTGGAATTGACAAAAGGTACATCTAATATTTACTTTTACTGTAATTACACTTCATACTCTTTCATAATTTTAAATAAACCCAAAATGTGCCTCAGTTCCTGTCTGGTATCCAATAGGCAAGGCTTGCCTATCCCTCCTGATCCCTCTTCCCAGGCCTTTAAAATACTATTAATACCTAATGGGCTTCCTCATTAGATGCCCTTCCAAACATGTTCTGAGCTCCATTTACTGTCGGGCCTCAAGCCTCCATGAACAAATGTGAGTCGTCTGCCTTATCCGGTTCCCTCTGCGCGTAGCAAACATCTAATACGGGCACCAAATGCCCCAATCTTGAAAGACTTCCTGTTTGAGTGCCTGTTTGTAAGTGCTTGTGTATCTGTAGCCCAACTACTTGTTGTTTTTTGTGTAGAGAACAGACAAAGCTGTGAGGAAGTGTTCACATCTATCACATCTTTGCTCCCCAGGAAAGCTCAGGAAATCCCTTGCAACTTTTACTGTAAGTAAAGAGCAACCTCAGACTGTAATATTACATACACACTGCTTGGCCTTGAAATGCATTAGCAGTACATAGAGACACATAGATATATGGATAGAAAGGCTCTGTGAAAGGCTTATAAAATAACAAGGCTCTTTTTATATACTGTACTTGCTTGCTATAAAATATACACTTAGAGTCAAAGGTTTGGAATAATTAAGGATTAAAAACTCTTATGCTCACCAATGCTGCAGTGATACAGAAAATACAGTTAAAAAACAGTAACATTCTGAAATAGTATTACAGTTTAAAAGAACTGTTTTCTATTTTAAAATGGGATTTATTCCTGTTAATACATGCACGTGCATTAAATTGATCAAAATTGACAGTTAAGACATTTATAATGTTTCAAAAAAATCTTTTAAACTTTCTATTCATAAAAGAATCACCGGAATATATATTTTTTATTTTTACATTTTAAAATATAATAAAATAGGAAAACTATTTTTGTTTTCACTGTATTTTTATTTTTATTTTTTCAAATAAACGAAGCCTTGGTAAGCATAAGAATCTTCTTTCAACATTCAACATTTATAAAATCCACATAAGAAAGAACATATTTATTCCAAGTTTTTCTTAAATATTCATTTCAACATTTGAGCTTTCAGCTCTTGTGTAATTGCAAATGCACTATGATTTGCATTTGATTTGGTACTTACTACCAATCCATTGCAGTCACATATTGAGGATATTTTTCTAGGATGATGTCTTTTTAAAAGCTGTTATTTGACAAAGCAGAACTGCACTCTTGCACTTAAACTTTCATCTAAAAATGTTGTTTTATTGAGGGGAAAAAAATAACCAGAAGCATTCAAAATAATTTCCAATTCAATAAACTCAAAATGCAACTTGTTCTAAATTGTATGGGGATAGGGAATGGTAGTAAGATTAATTTTTCAGTATTCTGACAAGCATGTAAACCAAGTCAAGTCAAATTTATTTGTATAGTGTGCTTACAATACACATTGTTTCAAAGCAGCTTTTCAGAAAACCATACTGTTAATGTTTATACTATCTTAATATCTTCATGCCTTATACTCTTATTTAGAAACTGGGCGAGGATATTATTGGACATTTTGTAAAGATACAAGCAATCAAGCATTTGAGATATGCTATATATTATATACCACCCTATGTGAGTATACTGTATTTATGTGGATAAAGTTGGACAAATATATCCAACATTATATAAAGAGCTGGTCGATAATATAGTTACATTTTGTAACAATATGAACAATCAAGCAGTTGAGATTTGCCATATAGTACATATCACTTTTCGTGTATTTACTGTATTTTATACAATACTATACTATATTTTGCAATGATATAAATACCAAGAATAACAAGGAAATTAAAGTTGCACTCAGTAACTTGGTGCACCATGTAATAAATTAATAAAGAAAATCAGAAATGTTCTAATAAATATCCTTTTTAATTGTGTGTGTCTTAAGTCTAAATCTAATGAAATTTAGTGGGAAAAAAAGCTAAGGTTAAACATGTGTGCTACAACTATTACGAATAATGGGAAACTCAACTGGCTACATAAACACGCACATGTATCTATGAAGAATGCTTTGACTGGTATGAACTGGGATAAAACTGTCAGTGATGGACCACAAACACACCAACTAAAACTGGTCAATTGCTCTGAGCCATTTAATGACCCTTCCCATAAATCCCCTTTCCAAAGAAAATAGTGATTAATTAACATAGTGAGTGGATTACAAGACTGCACTGACTTGTGGATTAATTTGCACTGTTATTCCTAACATCTCCAAGCTACAATGACTGGGGCTCTTTTTAATGGCCAGTTTCCACTCGACAAGCACATAGAACGAGACAGAAAATTGCTGGGTGATAACATTACTAATCATAAAGCTAACTATTAGAACAGATGAGCCTCTTTCTGAAATGGCTTTGATTTTTGAGGATAGAAAAGACAGATCAATGCCAACAGATCAATTGACAACAACAACGGGTCAGCATGGAACTACTGTGAACGCCACTTCACTGAAGCTGATCAACTTGTACAGCCACTCGCTCAAAACTGCTCTGAGAGAATACACACACACAAATGAACACACACTTACCTTACAGCACTGTTTTCTCTGGTGACAACTATATCAGCGTAATGTGAGAGGGATGAGTGCCAGGCTAAGGTTCTGGCAGGCCTCCTCTGTGCAGACGTGCCATTTCAACCCTAATTTCCTTCTCACATCTCATTTCCACCTTTCTGAGAAGGAGTGCATATGATAATGTCCAGTCCTTGACATCTCACTGTGCCAAACAGTGAAAGGCACAATCATTTAGCACTTTCAAATGACTGTAAAATGGCAAAAAGTTGTCCCGTTTGATCATGAATAACTTAAGGTTAAAATATTTTAAAAGATTTAGAGTAAATATTAAAGACAAAAAAAGCTGTGAACTGACATCAAAAACAAGAAACTTTTTTGAGGAGGTACCAGTGACAGTCATAAGATAACACCAAAATAAAATAAACACCATCCTTAAATAAGCAGATATCCATCAATATGAGTAATTTCTTATTTCATAAACCAAGCAAAATTTCTGACATGACAGCCACTGAATCATATGTAAATAAAATAAAACCAGAATCAAACAACATCCATAAATAAGTGCATATCCTTAAATAAGAGTAATTTCTTAATTTCTGACGTGACAGACACTGAATCCCATACATATGACAATGCCAAGAGGATAAAATAAAATAAAATTAACAATATGATTTCATAAGTGTATATCCTTAAATAAGAATAATTTCTTATTTACTAAACCAAGCAAAATTTCAGCTGACATGACAGTCACTGAATCCAATTGTTGTATTAATAAAAGCAGCTTTGAAAAAACATCACATGAGTGGAGCTTCAAAAATATATTTGACTCAAAAATCTGAGTGGGCATGAATAGACCTGACGTTTCTGATTGCAGGAACGTATCAGTTACCCACCTTGTTCCTGAGCTCACACATTCTTTTGTCCATTATAAACTGTTCCAGACTCCCTATCTCTGGCTGGAAAGGCATTATTGGCTATCTGGCCAATAATTTTTTTATGCTTTGCCTCTGATGGTGATACAATCTTTAATCCAGTACTAGCCAACTCGTCCTCGCATCATTCATGCACTCCGGCAGGGGCAGAATGAGCAGAGTGCCTATCTCTGCACCTTAAAGGGGTCATATGATGCGATTTCAAGTTTTCCTTTCTCAACTTTGCTATGCCATTTGCTATGGCGCTTCTGAATCAGTGACTGTAAGTATGTTTTTTTATTAATTTAAGTATTTGCTATTGACTGTTCAAATGCGGAGTTAGCATCATTACTCCAGTCTTCAGTGTCACATAATCGTTCAGAAATAATTCTGATATGCTGATTTATTATCAATGTTAGAAACCGTTTTTGCTGCTTAATATTTTTTCTGGAAACTGTGATGCTTTTTTCAGGATTCTTTGATGAATAAAAAGTTTAAAAAAAGAACAGCATTTACTTAAAATAGAAATCTTTTGAAATAATATTTCACAATATTACTGTTTTTTCTGTATTTTTGATCAAATAAATGCAGGCTTGATGAACAGAAGAGACTTCTATAAAAAGTAATAAAAATCTTACTGATCCCAAACTTTTGAACGGCAGTGTATATATAAAATTAAATAATAATAAATTGAAAATAATTACATATATGTCTGTATTTTGCTATTCAAACAATGCAAGATTATATGGCCAGTTGCATTTTATCCCTGCCAACTACAACCCCCAAGGAAGAAACCCCTGACCCACCAGTTGAGAACCAGCAGCATGAAATGCTATACCGAAATGGCCAACATTCAATCTTTTCTGATGCACAGGATGTAGCGTTGCCGCCTGCCTGCAAGACTGCAAGAGACCTATAAAAAAATGCTCTTTGAAAATCAATAGGGTCTCAGCAGAGCATGAAAAAGAAGAATCACCATAACCTTAAATGTATTTGTTCATTGCTTTATGTGGCTATTCCAGTGACCTAATGTGCTTAAATTTAGAATTCAGGCCCCAAGCAACTCTTCCAATAAAACATTCGGATCAGTGCTCTTCAGAACAAGTTTTCCCTCACTCTGCTCAGAGATAAAGTTGTTCTTGACTAAACCAGCTGTGGACACTCTAAGGAAACTAGAGGATGCCACAGCTGTGTTGGTCTGCGGTTGATCTATTTCGCACGCCTCCTGATACGGGACACGCACCTGCGCAGGGTGCTTTACAACCAAAGCGCCCGGTTACTCAATCACATATTACTACGATCAGCAGAGCGCATAACAGATGCTGTGCGGAATAACAATTACGGTTCAGTTTGTTACAGTTCAGCACAATTCTTTTGGCCCATTTATCAAGCGAGCACATATGTACAACCAGAGTCACCTACATCAATATTTCCAATCCTCGTCCTTGACGGCTACACCATTGCGACAGTTAGTAGCTTTTTAAAACACAAGAAATATTATTTCAATTTTGTGCGGGAAGCATCCTCTTGGAGGTCCCTGATTAACATTACGAGGTCGTAATGGGGTGAATTTCGTAAGCAAGTGGGGAATTTTTATATAGGATGGCATTAGTAAATGCGGCTGACTCATTGGAAATGGATGAAATAGTACAATAGGGCCAAGAGCGATTTCGCTGATTGAGCTCCCTTGCCACAGCTGGGGGCAACTCACTGTACTCCACATTCAAGTGTTCGCACACCTACCGCAGAGCATCCGCTAAACATGTCACTGCTCATCTTGCTAATTACCGTCATTACGCACCAACTCGGGCTGCGCTCTTGCCTGACTAACCGCACACAGCTGTCAACCTCCATTTAGGTGCGAAGGGAAAGGAAACAATGCAGGTTTAAGCTAGAATAGTATCATGCATTGTATAACAAAGATGCTTTAACAATCGGAAGATATTTCTATGATTATATGCAAGAAGTTTAAAAACTTTAAAGAAGCCATATCATGAAAAAAAATCAGTTTCTTTCATCGATTGAAATAAAAGAGTTATCTGTACTATAAAAATAGGCTGTCTCTTTCAGAACTTTGAAACTAAGCTGTGAAAATAGCTCATTATGAACTTTCGCAACTTGTACTACATGTCAGTGTTGTCTATGAGGTGTTTAGAAAATTGGCCCACCCAGTCACAGTGAAGTAATAGATGACAGATACTATACTAAACATCAAAAATGTAATAATTCCCATATAACTTTGCGCTGTTCCAGGCTATATGTAGTTCTGCAAATTCAGTTACTTTAGCTGTACATAAACAGTCTGTTATGCTGCTTGATATTGAAAACTGGTATTTGTTATTTGCAAAGTTTAACCATTTTCTGCACTTTGTTATACTTCTAGTTATTTACATATAGTGGCTAATGAAGTTTTCTCGAAAGTCTCAAAATTGCTTACTTGCGTGTTGCAAAATAAGGCGAATAAGCCAAATTAACAGTGGAGCTCAAACAAAAAAGTATGATATAACACATTTAACTCTGATAATGTCAAAATGGTGAGTATGCATAGACATACATGTAAAAATGTGCACTTTTGCAAATGCAGTCAGTTTGTTTGAAAGAAACCATGCATGTGCACATTTTGGATGCACCTTTGAGGGTTAACGTAAAGTGGGGCTCAAAGCAAACCAGTCAGCATCTTTACTGCTGGCACTACAAAGCAAAGAGTCAGAGCCAGCTGTAAATTCTCCTCTTCGCATTCATATTCCACTCCTCCTCGGGGGCCACAAAATGCTGTGTCCATTTAATAAAAAAGGGGGAAATTCCAGTGTTGCTCATGAAACAATATGGGGTATATATAATCTGCAGAGAGAGCACCACACCGGTCGAGCCAAGTGGTGTTGTCTGTTTGAAATCCACCAATGTCAGAGAGAGTTTGTCTCCACTAATGTGCCATCTGTTTCTTAAGGGACCTCTAATTAAAATGGAGGAGATACATAAAAACATCTCGTGTTTTCTCAGATTAACCTGATTCAGACTGGTCATGATGGGAAAGGGAAAAGCCCAGGGATCCCAGACTGGCCTTATGCCAGTCCCCGATCCATTAGGTGACCATTCACAACGTGAAAGCTGATCTATTTTCAGGAGCAGTGGGCAAAACAAAACATATTCTCATTACAGATACCAGTAAAAAGCACAACAGAACTTTGATGTGCACTCTGAACAAATAATCTTCAGCTAAAATCTGATACATCTAAGAAAGAATTACTCTGCGTGTACTGCACATCTGCTCAATCGGTTTAAATTGTTGTCTTCGGTGTAGGGCTGCACGATATATCGTTTCAGCATCGATATCACGATGTGCGCATCCGCGATAGTCACATCACAGGATGTGCGATGTTTAGTATAGGCGAGCGCTTTAGAAAGAAGGAGAAAACGGTGCGACTGGCGTTTTCCCACACATTTTTTTGGGCGCGACATGTGAACGGCCCCAAAGTCTGTCTACACTGGACGCGACAAAGCGACCGTTGCCAATCATTTAAACTTTGTGTCAGTACGTCATAAAGAGAACGCGGCATCAGTTTACTGTTGGGGATTTGTCATGCCACGCCGCATCCAGTATAGACAGCATCACTGATTATAATGGGTTCATTGTATTTTGTCGCGTCGTGTCGCGTCGCGCCGCGCCGCTCGCGTCTGGTGTAGACACAGTGAGAGCCACGCAGATGCACGTGAACACTGAATTCTGTTCACTTCTACGTCTATTTGTGTCTGAAATACTGTGCTCTGCAAGTATCCTTGTAAACGCAGTTGCTTATGGCTTAGGTGAAGGGAAACAATTGAGAAAAAAATTGATGTGTTCCTGAGGCTTTCTGTGTTATGAATGTTAATCAAATAAAACACAAAGAAAAATCACTTTTGTAGTTTTAACACAGATTTATTAGATTTAATTTATACAGTGAAGACTATGCAGTGTTATTTTACAGTTGATTATTACATTTCTGCACCTGAATACTGTTAGACTTAGCTGAAAAATATAAAGCACTGCATATTTCATTTGTATCTTTGTTCTGTTATATTTATCTATGCTTGTAATTTGTTTATTTCCTATGCTGATTCACTCGCCTACAAAATCACCCCAATCATTGATTTTTTTTTTCCAAATAAACTATTCAAGTCATGTGGTGATTTTTTTTTCATATCAGTGTATGACTGCTTGCAATATACACAATGTACATTACAAATACTTATATATTTAAATATTACATATACTTATATATAAATTGTAACATTGTAAGATATTATTACAATTTAAAATAACAATTTCCTGTTTTTCTACACTTTAAAATGTAATTTATTCCTGTGATGGCAAAGCTGAATTTTGAAACACATTTTTAAACACAAAGTTTGCACTTTTTGATGCTCTCACTGTCTGTTCCACTCCCACAGTCCCCTACTGCTTAGCTCCCCATAGAGAATGAATAGAAAACGCCTACTCATCTCCACGCCAGTGGACACGTACGATTAGGTATTTGAGCCTCAAGAAAGAAAAATTTGCGCACTTTACAGCAGTATAGCAGTTGAAAAAAGTCATGTTGTTTGCATATCAATAGCATTGGGAAACCATTAAGGAATGGGATGTTCCTCTTACTCAGAGAAAAGGTACTTTCTGTCTTATGGATTCATCTTAATTTACCACAAAGTCAATACACGGATGTTCCACCTTTAGCCCTAATGTTACCCAATACAAAAAGAAATGTTCTGGATATAACGAACATTCCCATTGGGAAATAAAGATTAAGCCATCAAAATGAAACTAAGCTTTGTAGTTGTCTCATGTATTGATCCACATCTAGAATGTATTTAAATGCATTTTTCCTATAATATACTCTCTAAATCTTTATATGTTCTAAAGCATATACTGTAAAACAGTAGATAACATCCTCCTAACCACTTCCATCCTGGATGAATTTGTAGTCTGCATTGTTTTAGTGCTGAATACTGGCGTTTACCCAGATGTACATGATGTTGTTCCCATCACCAGTGTGAATCAATCTTTTATCCGCCTGCCATCGTTCGGCCCTGCTGAAGGTCACTCCAGAATGAACACTGGCTCCTTTACAAGCTGACATATGATACTTTCTAATGCCTTGGCTTTAATTCTAATGCCAAGACAATTAAACTTTCCATTACAATCGTGGTCTGAAAATAGAGTCAATCACTCTCACGACCTAAATAAAGTCTTAAATTACATCAAGCAAGTCTTTTTCATTTGCCTTTCATTTCATTGGATCGTTTCAGACTGAAACCTAGCTTGGGTACCACAGCACACCGCTGGAGACCTTGTTTTCCCTTCTGCTACTATTTTGCTGTTATTCACACCGCACACATTCTGATGGTGAATCAGTAGGATCGCCTAGTAAGCTCAATATTTACAGTTCTCCGGACTCAGCTCTGCTTTTCTTGGAGAGTTTTGAGAGCTCTTAGGGGAAGAACACATGCTGCACTACAGCACTATGAAAACACTACAGGCTATGTAAGTAGAAAGTGGGAGCAGCTTAGCCTAAAAACCCCAGAGACACCAACTACAGTCTGCCTCTGCATACCTAAGACAAGTATAGCTGACTATTTCTTCTTCCGTAGCCCTTTCTTTTCTTTATTTTCTCTTCTTCCTCTCATTTTTCAGTGTTGGTGGTTTCCACAGTCTCTGCACGAATGTCGAAGATTTAATTTGGCAACTTAAAGGGGTCATATGATGCTGCTAAAAAGAACATTATTTTGTGTATTTGGTGTAATGAAATGTGTTTATGCGGTTTAAAGTTAAAAAAATGCAACTTTACAGATCTTCTTTATGCACCAAGAGCTTGTAACACTCCAAAGAGAAAGGAAAAATTGAAATCGCATCATATGACCCCTTTAAAGAATTATCAATGAGACTGAATTTGATACAGAGACATTTAATGTTGTTGATCATAATATCAGTATATTTTCTGATCTTGTATTCAATTATACTATTCAGTTAGGTTTATTCAAGTCTATTGATTAAAATTTTTTAAATAATAATTTTGTTTTTTTTTTTAGAAATTAATACTTTTATTAAGCAAGGATCAAAAGTGAAAATGTTTTTAAATGTTTTTAAAAAATATCTATTTCAAATAAATGCGGCTCTTTTGAACTTTCTATTCATCAACGAATCCTGAAATAAATAATGTGTCACAGTTTCCACAAAAACATTGTTTCCGTAAAATTATTTTCATATTGATAATAATAAGAAATGTTTCCTGAAGATCGGAGTAATGGCTGCTGAAAATTCAGCTCTACCATCACAAAAATAAATAAAACTTTAAAATATATTAAAATAGAAAACACTTCTTTTAAAGTGTAATAATATTTCACAATATTACTGCTTTTACAGTATTTTTGTTCAGCCTTGGTGACCACAGACTGATTTCAAAAACATAAAAAAAATATTACTGAACCAAAACTTTTGAACAGTAGTGTATTTTGTACATATAAAATTATATGTATATACAAAAATAAATATATAAGTATAAATAAAAATGCATTCAAAAGTATGACAGCATTACACTTGAACATACGTTTACACAAAATAACACAATTAATTAAAAACACGGTTGATTTAATATGGTTGATTTAATTATACACTATATCATTGGATAGTTGTACTTTTAGTTTTATTTCTACTTTAGCTTGATCATATCATTTAATTATTCTTTAAAGCTTTAGTTTTAGCTTGACAAGCTACAATTTCAAAGTAGATGTTAAAACGAAAGAATTTGATTTTTTATTCGTTCAGCTTATTCCATCTAATCAGCAATGACACTATATATTGTACTGACAGACTGTTCTCATGCGGGCAGTTGAATCTTTCTCACTCATTCACTCTCGCTTCTGCTCTATCACTTTTACTTTCCTATTATTCTCTTACTAGACAGGCAGCATGTGAGCGTGTGTTTTCTGAATGCAGGTAGCTATCTGTATTTATGTAATTTTCTCTCATCGGGCTGACACTCCATTACTCCTCCACGAGTCTCATTTTGAGAAGCCCATCTTCCCGTGATGACCCACTCCCCCACCTTTATTATGACCTTTGAGAGCTCACTGTGTCCCCCGCGACTCGCCGTACTGCGCCTGCAATTACCCGTCCTAATTACAGCATATCTGCCATTGCGATGAGTTCTCAAAGAACCGTTCTCTCGCTCCTAACCGTGTCAAGAGAGAGAGAGAGCAAGATGGAAAGACAGAAAGGAAGAGGACTAGAGAAAGGGCAATAGAGAAAGGAGAAGTGATAGAGAGAAATCTCTCTGCTTTGTCAACCCCTCAGTGCGACCTGCTCCCAGAGGAAAGCAATTTAACGCTCGACTGCTTCCAAAGCAGTATATCTGAATCACAAAATAACCTTAGATAAATTACAGACAGCAACTTTTTCAGCTCCCTATCATGAGTCTGGAGATCTGTAGACTCACCTCGGTGAAGACACAAAAACCACATAGCAGGGGGCCAGTGACACACTGTCACTAAGCAACGGTCGCCAAATAGAACATGTAGAGACATGGTGGGTGGGAGGAAGTCAGAACGCATTCCTACAGCGTGCTGTCTGAAGCAGACAGTCAGACGTCTGCTCAACCTTGACTTCTGTTTGTCTGCACGTCTCCTTATGTGAATGCAAACCCTTTACGCTCTGAATTATGTTTGTGTACACACATACATTGAAAAAGGAAATGCTCCACAGAACTTGCACCACCGAAAAAAAAAAATGTCAGTCCAGACAAGTGCCTTCCCACAATCTTTGCTTAGCTTTTCTCAAACAGCTGCAAGTCTCGATTTGTTGTGTGTAGGGTTAGGAAGACCAAAGCTTTGTCTATTTACCTTCTTTCTACCACTTTGGTCAGCTCCCAGAAACACGGAAGAATTCAATTACATGGTGATAGGGGCCCTGACACAGCCCCGCTTCTGTTTCAATCACCCCAGATATAAAGAGGTGCAGCGGAGGTTGTGTTACATGTGCGTCTGTGCACGGAGCAGCCAATGAGCCATGCAGTGACACCAACAGGCCCACTGGGAACGGGACGGAGAGATACTGATCCTTGTTGATTTGTATGAGAACTTGGGACACACAAGTGGGATAAAAACTATTTAATAAAAATAACTATTTAAATAAATAAATATAAATAAAGAAACAAGTGTTAAAATGATTATGAATAATACAACAATAAAAAATAAAAATAAATAATATAGTAGTAGATAAATAATAAATATAGTATTAGTATAAAAACAACAATAATAATTATAATAATAATAATCATAATCATCATAATACCAATAAATAAATGAATTAATTATTACAACAACAACAACAACACTGATTGGCCGATGGCACCACAAGCACGCAATTTAAAATGAGCAATTTCGAAGTACATCATAGAGTGTTAATATACACATAAACATCTTAAATAACTTATGTGTGAAGTGCAGAGAGGGAGCAATGTGATGACTAAACTGAAAAATGACCAGAGTTTTGTGTGGGAGAGCTATATGGAAACTCATGTGCCAATAACAGTTTGTGGATGAGGTTAGAGTTAGAGCGTGTGTTAAGGAGCTGATCGACTGACTGCCTACTGTTTGGATACCGCTGGTTTTTAGGGGGTGGAGGAGGAGGTGAGACAGAAGGAAGGGAGACAGTGCTTTAGCTCTGTTGTGGGGTCAAGCCCTGATTATAACCTGTACCATAAGGTTTAAAGGGTCATTTCATATCATACTTGAATTTGTTATTTAAGCTTTTTATGCTGAGGTCCACTTGTAACGTTAAAAAACGTAATTCTGTGCCAAAAACGTATTATTATTTTATATACTGTAAGTTTACATTTTCCACCCCCTCTACACTCTAAAAAATGCTGTGTTGTTTCAACCCAATGTTGGGTCAAATATGGACTAACCCAACTGTTGGGTTAAATTTTGGTTACATTTTTAAATT
>NW_015555715.1:813412-813727 GCF_001515605.1 Sinocyclocheilus anshuiensis
TTTATTTTTTTTTTGTGTGTGTGTGTTTAAATCTTCTTTAAACACCCACTTTTGTATATGAAATGAAAACCAAGGGATCGAGGTTTGGATGTTTAGCACAGTCAAGTCATCATCTGTATCTGTTGTTTTGTTTGCCCATAAGGTCTAAAACTTTCAAACATTGGGACTTCTTGAGACTTCTCAAAACTTTCAAGACTTTCCTGACAAAAGTTTAAAAAAAGATTTTCTCAAGCCAACATCAACCTCTTTCTTTCTTTTTCTTTCTTTCTTTCTTTCTTTCTTTCTTTCTTTCTTTCTTTCTTTCTTTCTTTCTTT
>NW_015555715.1:816839-819680 GCF_001515605.1 Sinocyclocheilus anshuiensis
TTTCTTTCTCTCTTTCTTTCTCTCTTTCTTTCTCTCTTTCTTTCTTTCCTAGTTGAATTGGAATTTACAAGGCATTTTAAATGGCACACAACCTTGGTATTTAGCTTTGCGAACAACACCAAAATAAATAATAAATTAAGAATAAATATTAAAACAACTGGCAAGGTTCTCTCAAAGTTATGAACAAATGTCCTGAAGAAATGTTCTTCCATGTTCTGAACAAATGCTTAATGTTCTAACATTCTAACGTACCCATAATGTTTGCAAAATGATAGCATGGAATATTCCGTTCACGTAACAAAAAAAAGAAAAAAAAAGAAAGGAAATTTTAAAAACATTTAAAGGGGTCATATGATGCGATTTCAGTTTTTCCTTTCTCTTTGGAGTGTTACAAGCTCTTGGTGCAGACGTTGTGAACATTCAGAAATGTACATGTCCCAACGGTTCCTGACCTTGCTTTGAAATGCATTTGAACACACCCCTGGCGTGTAATTAACAATCACACTGTTGAGGTGCTCATCTGAGCACTCAATAAGCCCTTTCAGAAAGTGAGCTGATAAACACCACAAATGATTTACAGGAGGCCCTGGTGGGTTGACAAATTATACCAACAGCACAGAGAAGCGCCACACTGTCAGAAACACAAAGAAAAAGAGGTTGCTGTGTCAAGAAAACTGACTGACAACAAAAAGTATCATGACAATAATTTATGCAGCGCGAGCTACAGAAGGTTTGTGATATCTGTCATATTACCGTGGAAATAACAGACCCAGTTAATGTATTCCGTCTCAGGCATTGCCTGGGGACAATGTTTTCATGTCACCAGCCAGGAACTGCTGGTGCCACTGCAATTGAGCATACTGTCTTGTGCGCCCCGAGACTGAGAACCATGTATAAGCCCTCCTGGTGCTTTAGAGCATGTGTATATTCTCCGGGCTGAGTGTATATCCATCAACAGAGGTCTCCAGAGCTGGGCGAAGTGTTAAACCAGGCAGCGCCAGTGTGGACGCTGCATTCCCATGCGGCTATAATATGCATCACATTTATTTATTCCCCTGAGGGTCCACTGTCCTGGATGACTGAGCAGCCGTTTGTCTAAAAAGAGGCCATCATTTAACAGCCATTCCTTTAAGTTCCTCTAGAGTCTCTCTTCTTTTCCCTACATCCATGCCACCTAATTTTTCTCCAAAACTCATTTAGTTAAGAGCTTCTAATACTAATACTGTCAATTTGAGAAGTGCAAATTCAATTTATAAAAGGGCAAAGACAAACAGACAGACATGTGGAGGACGTTCTTGTAATTAGAACAACGTTCTTGTAAATACAACAATACATTCAAACATACAGTATGTGAGTGTTGTTTTTGAAAAAAGTATCTTATGCTTACCAAGTCTGCATTTATTTGATCAAAAACACATAATAAAAACAGTAATAATGTGAAAAATTAGTAGAATTTAAAATAGCTGGTGTCTGTTTTAATATATTTTAAAAAGGAATTTATTCCTATGATGGCAAAGCTGAATTTTCAATTGCCATTATCATTCAGTGTCATAAATGTCTTTAATGTCACTTTTAATCAATTTATATACAGGTGCATCTCAATAAATTAGAATGTCGTGGAAAAGTTCATTTGTTTCAGTAATTCAACTCAAATTGTGAATCTCGTGTATTAAATAAATTCAATGCACATAAACTGAAGTAGTTTAAGTCTTTGGTTCTTTTAATTGTGATGATTTTGGCTCGCATTTAACAAAAACCCACCAATTCACTATCTCAACAAATTAGAATTTCCAGAAGGCCAACAATTCACTAAAAATGTTTTTTTTTTTACTGGTCTCATGAAGTGTTCTAATTTGTTGAGATAGTGAATTGGTGGGTTTTTGTTAAATGTGAGCCAAAATCATCACAATTAAAAGAACCAAATACTTAAACTACTTCAGTCTGTGTGCATTGAATTTATTTAATACACGAGTTTCACAATTTGAGTTGAATTACTGAAATAAATGAACTTTTCCACGACATTCTAATTTATTGAGATGCACCTGTATTGATATATTTATATCAATATCATTACTGAATAAAAGTATTAATTTCTTTCTTTAAAAAAAATATTACTATACACTCACACACACAGTGGAGACCATATTAAAATCCTGGGATTAAATCCCTACTTAAACCTGGAAAAAAATGTAAAACAGAAATGTTATGAGGTACAAGTACAACAAATATTTTTTTAACAGGTTCTGGTCTATGTGTGGGTCACCAATCAGACAGGTAAATTTGTGACATTGACCATGTATATGTCTTTGTACAAAAGGAGTGCAGAAGCAATTTTCTTGTTCCACTGAAGCACATGCGCTTTGTAACATACTCAAATAATGCTGGACAACATGGATCATTAGGTTTAATTTGTGGAGTTATTTTCAGCTCAAGTGCCGCTGTCATTCTGAAATCCATGACATTTTCAGTTCAAATTTTCACTCAAATAACTATGCTTATCATGTAATTTAATGTAAGTTCAACTAGAAAACTGCTAAACTGAAGCATGACTACAGGCCTCATACTTTTGGACCCAACTGTACTGAGCAAGTGGAAGTAATAAACAATAGAGTTAAAATTCAGAGCTGTTTTTATATTTGATGTTACAGCAAAGCTACAAAGCTTCCAAATCAACTCTCTCTCTCTCTGACCCATGGTTATTTCATGCAGTGCCAGACTTTTAGCAAGATTCCAAACTGTGGTCTCCTCATATCAGACCTCATTCAGCCTGCCAGACTTCATGTTCACGCCAGCCATTCACAGAGCCACTGCCTGCTCACACACACACACACACACACACAC
>NW_015555715.1:819739-829444 GCF_001515605.1 Sinocyclocheilus anshuiensis
ACACACGTCTGGTTTACTATCCTTGTGGGGACTCTCCATAGCCATAATGGTTTTTATACTGTACAAACTTTACAAACTTGCCCTACACCAACCCTACTGTACACCTAAACCTACCCCTCACAGAAAACTCTCTGTATTTTTACATTCTCAAAAAAACGAATTCTGTATTATTTATGAGCTTGTTTCCCTTCAGAGACCTCAATTTAGTTTCTCACAGTGACATGAGTCCCCGTGAGTCAGTGTGTATTCGGGTTTAAGTCCCCACTGGAATAGAAACATATGTACACACACACACACACAGTTTCTCTGTTTTCTTGTGTTCAGGTGCAAAAGATACAGTAAGTGTTCAGCATGTTAAGACCTTATACGTCAAGTTGCCAATGCAATATCTGGAACATCTCTATATCAGTGTCTGAAGCATGTGGGAATTCCAGTGATTTGTTGACCTTAATCCCATTAACTTCAACTTTAATGTATCCTTCATTTTTCATCTCTCTCATCAATACTTAATAACAGCTTCACTCTGTCCGCTTCTTCAGGTAGAGGAGTTTTATAAGAATTACTCAGACAATACGCAGTCATTCACTGTTTAAGCATACAGTTTTGAAATAAAGGAAGGACATCGCTGTTCTGTAGAATTTCATGCCTGACATCTCATGTTTAAATCAAGCTTGCACCGCCCAAAAGTCTGGGATCAATAAGAAGTTATCATTGTTGAAAACAGTTGTGCTGCTCAATTTAATGCATCCTTGCTGAATAGAAGCATTAGTTTCTTAATTAAACTTTCTTTCCCCAAACTTTTACACATGAGTGTATTATGGATGTCATACACAGACATATTTAATTAATGTTTGTTGTAGATAAATCTTACATGATGTTAAAATCAAGTCGGTGCATAACTCATACATGAATACAGAAGGAAAAAAATGGAACAAAATTTCCCTAAACTACATTACAATACGGGTGGAATATTTGATTTGGGAACTATTCTGAACAAAATAGCTAATGTATATAAAATGTAAACATCCACTGAAATATTAAAAGAATTTAAAATTATTCTAAGAAATCTGAATACTCTAAACAAAAAAGAACAACATCAATTCACCCATTAAAAAGGCTAAATGTAATACCAAATAAATTCCCAACTCTAACACAGTGCAATGTGACACTAAATAGTTAACATGGCAAAGATCCTATTTCATGAACCTCTGAAGGGTGCGAAACCGAGCTGAGAAACTCAGGATATGCCAGGAGTGATAATGAGTTATATTTTAAGAACATTACATTTGTCAAGAATATTTAACAGCACATGTTGTTGATGAACCATCAAGAGCTTTATCCTATTAATGGTCCATGGAAAAGGGTATTATCCATCATTATCACAAAGACTTCAGAACAGGAATGTACCATCATTTACTAGACCACACAAAACAGGAAGATACACAAGCTAACGAGTAATTGTGAACCCACACTTTCGTAATTGGGTGCATCATAAGAAAGCACAAGCTTTCAATCAAATTAGCAATGTAGATGAATATGGGGGTTGGGCAGGAATACATTTGAACTGCAATTGTGTAAAATTCTCATCAGATGGGACAATCATACATCTTTTTCTCATCAGCTGAGCATAAGGAGCCCTAGACATGAAAAACACACACACGGAAATGAGAGTGGCAACCATTAACTGAGTTTATTTCATTGGGTAAATTCAAGATCCTGCTGCATTTAATCCATCTCCTGCTCATGAAATGGCTATAATCATGTGCCGCATCAATTAAGTTTTATATAGTCTACGTGCTGTATCTATCAAAGCTTCAGCAACACGGCTCAAATCAATAAGCAAATAATTTTGAGCATTTTTTTTTTTAAACCTGCAAGGTAATAATACCCTGTGGTAGGGCTGTGCAATATATCGAAATTATCGAAATATCGCAAATGTACATATCGCAATATGCATATCGCTACAGCTTGCAATATTTGGGGCCATGAACAAAAGACAAAGAGAAAATCACTCACTGCTCTTACCTAAATAACTTTTGTAGCTTAAATAAGAATCAGTGCATATTGAATTCAAAGAGTAAATACTAAGCAGTGTTTTATTTTTCCTTTTTATTATTCAGTTCCTAAACTCATGTTAAAAGGATTACACTAATGTTAAAATGACATTTTTATGTAATGCTCGTGTAAAACACATACCGTTCACTTTCAGAAGTTGTTGTAGGGGTGCTTTCTTATTAGAATCAGAATCAGAATGAGCTTTATTCACCACTTAAGTGTGCGCAAACACAAGGAATTTGTTGTGGTTTTACAGGAACTCTTGGTACATACATACATACATACAAATAACCATATATATATGACACAAGATAGTTATAGAAGTTCACAGAACTGACTCAGCAACAGCTGAGTAAAACTGTTTCATCTGAGCATGTGGCACTTTAAGCATTATCGTATCGCATATCGAATATCGCATTATTTAATGAGTTATCGCATATCGCATTTTTCTTCAATATCGCACAGCCCTACCCTGTGGCTATGACTTCAGAAATGAAAGAAATGCAGAATATATCTCCATTCATTACAGACAGATTCTTACTGGAGTACCAGCATAAGGTAGCAAAATACTTTGCAGGTCAATAGGGCTGACTACCAAAGTAAGGCTGGGTGATATACTGAATATTCATGATTTATTCGCGAAGAATTTCTGCTGGTGTAAAAACATGGTGAATACTGTGATGATGTTAATACACTGTCATAAGACAAGGTTTCATGACCCTTTCTTTGCATCACAAGTATGAACGTTTCTTATAGGGTTTCTCATCTAAACAGTAGCAAAAACAGTGATTCATTTTTGTGAGTCATTTCAAATTGTTTGTAAAATGAAATTGTTCAAAACTCATACTCAAGACATCATCACTCGAAAACATTAATATCCGCTTTGCATTCTTCACATATTGAAGTGTTTTAGTGAACACACTGTATATGATGCTATTTATATACTGTGTATTATATAGTATTATTCTGGGAATAACTGGGAAAATAATTTTAATGATTAAGATATTCATAATATTCAATATGCAGTACAGTATGTGTAGATAGCTAGCTAGCTAGCTAGCTAGCTAGCTAGATAGATAGATAGATAGATAGATAGATAGCCAAGCTCTATTACACTCCCAGGGCACACACACACACACAAACAATATAAATATCAAGGTGGCTTGTGTAAAATGTTACGAGTGAGAAAAATTCAGACTCCAACCGTGACCTTACAAATCGTACCACTTTTATAATTAGTCCATGATTCCACTGCAAATCTATGGTGTTTTCATTCGCTTTCTATACCAAAGAATTATTCAAAAGCTTGCAGCTTCTGTGAATTTCATGGACTTGAGAGCAATCAAGTTTAAAAAAACCCTGAATGCTGAAATGAGTTCAGTCACATAAGACTATTGCTCTGCAGTTTAGTAATCTACCCTATTTTCTCCATTAATTTCAATAATTGAATAATTTGAGCTTTAAAACACCCTCTGCAAACATCAAACACCAAAGACCAATTTAGAGAACGCAATAAGAAGATCTGAAATCCCAAACAGGCTGGTTTAAAATAATAAGCACAAACAGGAAAAAACAGAAGCCAAATCCATGGAGAAACAAAACAAATTTGCCCATTTGCTTTATTTAGCAGCAGTGACTCATATTAATAATGCTGCCTTGTTTTCATAAAGATGTGTATGCGTATTACCTGTGAAAACATAACATTATTTGCCACGAATGTGACTCAGACAGTGAGTTGAAAATGAGTTGAAAGTAACTGAGAAAAGAGAAAACGTGAACTTCTGTTATTGCGGTACAGTATATTTGGAGTGGTGAGATTCGGTGTGTGCCACCGCTCTTAATAAAAGACACTTTAGGCCTTTTATAGAGTGATTCACTTTTCCCCTAAATTCCTCCAACACTTCCTGTGGCAATGACTGCCTCCCATGAAGCTATAATGTATGAGATTTGTCAGTGTCAATTTTACAGCTAATCTCTCTGGTCCACCTAGGCCCTCCCATTCCCCGCCCATTAATTCTGTTGCCTTGTACACCAGACAGTAGATGGAACAGAGCGAGACTTTCCCTGTAGACAAGTTTGTAGCCAAAGTGTAGTGGCGTTTTGTGGTTTGTGATACTGCAGCCTCAAAAACACTCTGTAAGGTAAAATTAAGAATAAACCGAATACAAATATGTGAAGAAAAAAACGTTTTTTTTCACAACACTAGATTCCCACAGTGGACACCATGAACTTCTACCAGCCACCAAAGAGATCTATAGATAAAAACCTTTATTTCGCAAATGGCCAAGAAAGTGGGATCAATATCAGTAATATTCCTCTCATGAAGACTGTGTTTGCTGAAAATGAAATTGTATGGTTGCTTCAGCTGATATATTACACATCAGCAAATGCATTGTACAACCTGATAAAAATCCAGGTCAATTCAGGAGACACTTCCAAAGCATTTACACATGCGCACACACCTCTGAGATAACTTGTGTAGTCAGGGCGAACTGAGGTTCCCTTTCATGGGAACTTCGAACTGCGTCCTCTAGGGGTCGCTATGGGGAATGCCTCGTCGTGACCCGTGTCTGAAGCATACATTGAAAAAACACCAACAACACTTTGGCCGGCGTCAGCCATGACATCACTACCGGTGCGACTATAGTATAAATAGGCACCGGGAGCACACATCATCCTCTTCTTCGTCTTCTTTGACTGTTTTGTTTGAAGCGTGCATTTCTGTGGTAAGAGCGATCTCTATTCATATCATTACGGCGAGCACTAGCAAAGCGTTTAGAGGATGTGTGCATCCGTGTTGTCGTTGTTTAACATCTGATGACACACACGATCTATGCGTTACTTGTTTGGGCGAAGAGCACACACGCGATGTCTCCGAGGGGGCAATCGGCATGCACCACGAGCGTTTTTTCAAGGAAAAAGCTCCGCTCTCATTTGTCTCTCTTTTCGAGGAAAGAGGGGCAGCCATCTGCTTCCCGCGATTCAGGATCCGCCGCTGCTGAGGCACGGAGGAGAATGAACTCGTGGGGATCGCATGTGGATCTGGCCGATGAGTTTGAAGAGGGGTTTTCCCTCTCGCGATCGTCGGCTGTGGACGAGAGTGAGCCGCTGGAGGATGACATTATTTCATTAAAATTGTCTGATCCAGGGACCAGTGCTCTGCTGGAAAGCAGGAAAATGTCTGAAGAGGGCAAAAAGATATGTCCAGACGGTACGATAAGCCGGGTTTCGGCTTCATATTTCCTGGATTATGCGGCCAGGTCACAGGCTTCTGCGGGAGCCTTCCTGACCATCAGGCCCCCGGCACGGCACTGCAGAATTTCCTGGACGTCCGGGCTGGGCTTGGCCCTTCCTCTGCCTCTCTGATGCGCTGAGTTTTTTGGCTAGTTTGCAGTACACTTACCCTTCTGATTCTAACAATAGCGCTGTAGGTCGAGTCCACCTCTCGCTGAGAGCTGGGTTTGTGCTCCCTCAGCTAAGGTAAATTACTGCTAGCCGTTCCAGCATTGGAACATGCTGCAGGTCGAGCCCCCCTCTCGATTGAGAACTGGGCATGAAAGGGAACGTCTCAGGTTATTTATGTAACCATGGTTCCCTGAGTAGGGAACCAGACACTGCGTCCTCTAGGTTTCTTGGATGGATGATGTGTTCTCCAGGTGCCTATTTATACTATAGTCGCATAGTGATGTCATGGCTGTCGCCGGCCAACGTGTTGTTGGTGTTTTTTCAATGTATGCTTCAGACACGGGTCACGACGAGGCGTTCCCCATAGCGACCCCTAGAGGACGCAGTGTCTCGTTCCCTACTCAGGGAACCATGGTTACATAAGTAACCTGAGACGTTATCCAACTGGGAGTTACTGGGAGTTGCTACTAAGTACTTGCCCCAAAAGAATCCCCTAACAAACACAGCAAGACTTGTTTAAAAAAAACTGAGCCTTATTCATGCATAAAATAGAGCTGTAGAAAGGCTGTTCATACAATAATTAAATTAATGCAATAATGAATTTCAATAATATATTAATGTCGTGCTTTGATTTCAATCAGTCGATCTAGCCTTTATCCATACAACAACATTAAAATTATTACACAAAAATTGTTATTGAACTTATTTCGTTAAATAAACAGAAGCAAAAACATGACTGTAAAGAAAAATGTGCATAATTGCTAAGAAATTCTAATTAAAATTAAACAGAATTTATAAAAACCTTTATATCTGTATGTATGGATGGGAGGATAGATAGCTAGGCACACTGAATGCAATATAAATGTAATGAATAAATGTAAATGTAAATAGACAGGCAGGCAGGCAGGCAGGCAGGCAGGCAGACAGACAGACAGACAGACAGACAGATAGATAGATAGATAGATAGAACAGTGCAAATAGGATATAAAGCACGATGCAAGTAAAACAGACCACGGCAGTGTATAGAAACTGTTTATAAAGGCTACATGGAAAATTTTCAGAAAGCATATATCCTGACCCAAGGA
This sequence comes from Sinocyclocheilus anshuiensis, assembly GCF_001515605.1. NCBI lineage: Eukaryota > Metazoa > Chordata > Actinopteri > Cypriniformes > Cyprinidae > Sinocyclocheilus > Sinocyclocheilus anshuiensis. Next base: position 826,285 of record NW_015555715.1, read on the forward strand.
GTTTATGTGCAATTTATATTCTGTACCCACCAATAAATGAAAAATAACACCAGAGGCTGAGGCAAATAAGCGCTTAGTGGCCACTGAACTGTACCTAATCCACATGTAAACAGCCCCAGTCAGTGGGAACCACAAACATTTACATGTTCAGCATTCAGCATCCGTACAAGCTTTTTATACCGCAGATAAATTAGCATTTCACTCTGAAAGGTCATTACTCTTTTCACTCTCTGTGCTGTTTTCCGTTATACAGAAAGACAAATATCAACCTGTCTATGAGATGTCTTAGACCCCCATATACCACACCCACCCACACAAAAGTTACATTTTACAGCAGATGTACACAGCCTGAAAAATACACATTAGTTAGCGCTCAACGCTGAAAAGCCATATGCACAGGAGCATATAGAAAAGTGTGTCCATTAAAATTAAACGTGATGGATGGTCACTGGTGCATGAAATTGTAGTTTAGTCATTTCCCTGAAAGCTGCAGATACAGTTAGTATGAAGATTTCCAAATCTATAAAGTCCAATAACAGACAAGTTAGTATAATTATAATGCACATTAGTAAGGAGTGGCACAGTACATTGTGGCACTATACATATTTTAAGAGATGAGGTTTTGCAACAAATTTAGGACTCCCGGGACAACCGTAAGGACAACTACTTAAGAGCATGTTAGCAAAACAGACCAGCAGAGGATTTCTGTGCCTTTAATATCTAATGAATGTGAAGTCCTGCATCGCCTAACTAGCAGCACTAGAGAAAGCAAACTATCGGCTGCACCGGACCTCACAAACCCCAGGGATCAGCACTATTCCTCACATATCTAGCAAAGACATTCTGCCTGCTGTCCAATTAAGAGAAAACAAGACTCCCTGCACTCCCTTCTGCAAAACGTATGTCTTTGTATGGGGGAAAAACGGCAACCTATACTTAATGTATAGAGGTGTTCAAGAATATATGAGTCTTAAAACATCTATGGCCAAAAGAATGATGTAGAAAACACATTTCATTGCTTCAAATTCAAAGTAATCTGAGTGACAAGTAGTGGTGACAATATTTCACAATATTTTTGCAGGTATTATCATTATTTTATTATTTTCCTGGTGATATTAAACATTGTGAATACTGTGATGATTTTTTAGTATTTTTGGTTTAGTTTCAATCAAATACATTTTCATCAGTCAGTTCAAACTATCCATTTCAATAAATAGATGAATGTCAGTTTTATATATTAAACTATTTTAGCAAAAATATATGCTGCTGTTTATTGTTATATTGGTGCACATAAATAAAAATGTTTAAACATTCTTCTTTGTGTTCACTAGTCAAGTCTCACTATAGGAAAACATGCCTTAATCATAAAGCAGCTTTTTATTTTTTTATTTTTTTATTTTTACTGAATTTCATTTTTGCATTAATTTTGAAATGATGTTGAAAAGGGGGGAAATAATCCCTTTATGCCACTTCAGAAAAAAATATAGAAATATTGACATACATACTGAATATTATCAAAAGGTTGAAATAAAATACACCTTATTTTTATGTAAAAGTGTGCCATTTGTAACTTGAAGGGTTCTGGTGTCATTTGCTTCCAGTTATTTTTAGCTGTATAAAGCAGCTCATTATGCTGCTTGAAATATTGAAAACTATTGTATTTCTTATCATATTATTTTAATTCATTATCATAATCATAAACACACTGGTTTGTAATGCAAATGGTTTTGCTGTTTACTACACTTTGTTATTCCTCTAGTTATTAACTGGGTTAATAACCAATAATCGGGTAATGAAACAAAAGTCTCACACATTCACAGAAAAGAGCTTCTGCATTGCAAAATAAGGTAGAAACTGTAAGTGGTTTAGCTTTATCGTCCAGCCATACTCTTATGCATTCACTGCATACTGTATGTTAACAGAATGTGTTAAATAGCGATGTGTGAAAATTGTGGCAGGTGGAGAAAAGCTGACCTGGCGTAACCCACTTCTAACTGATTTATGGTGGTGGCCTGCCCCGCAGACAGTGCTTTGCCCTGGGTGTCATCAATCTCTCCAGATTTCCGATAACGGCCATCAGCTACACCCTGATCCAGCATCGGACCAGCACACACCTAGAAATGTCCAAACTAAAACTAAAGATTGCCTAACAGTAAGTAAAGCTCAAACTTTCCAAAGATAATTATTAAAATGAGGACTATTCCATGTGCGTTACACCATGTATACAAATCTAAAAATAGTTGAAATGTACAATGTATTCAATGCATCCTTAAACCAATACACTTACACAAACACACACAAAAAACCCTTTTGTTTTTTTGCTAATACACCTGGCACTGCATATTACAAATATTTTTGACTTTGATAAATTGCTTTTGATTCTCTTTTACAAGTCACTTTGGCTTTTAAATGCATAAATGTATTCATTCTTTACATGTGAAATTTTTTTCCACTCACAATTAACTAAAAAAAGGTAGAAGGTGCCAAATTTTTAGTTATTCACTGAAAATCTTCAGAAGACTCAGAATATAGTGCATAAGTCATATGGACTACTGTTAGGGTACCTTTAAGGTTTTTTTTTTTTTTTTTTTTTTTTTTTTTTTTTTTTTTTTTTTTTTTTTTTTTTTTTTTTTTTTTTTTTTTTTTTTTTTTTTTTTTTTTTGGAGCTTGACAGAAGTGGTCACAATTTTGTTATAGAAAAGAACTGCGTGTTGATTCTTGAAAATTCCCTTTTGTGTCCAACAGAAAATATGGGTCTGAAATGACATTAGGGAGAACAAATGATAACATTTTAAATTTTGGGGTGAACTGTTCCTTTAAGTAAACAGTACAGCAAAAGAGAATAGAAGAGAGGCTGTACGAAGCGAGAAGGGGGAGATTTCACATTCAGAGCTTAACAGTATCACAGCCTGAACTGTGAACACACAGCAAACCCATAACATTCTTCCCATCACAGAGAACAAGAGAGAGACAAGTGTTTCCAAGAGCTGTGGTTTGTGTATCAAAAAGACTGATGGAGTAAAAGAGTGAGGGCAATATTTGAGAAATGGTCAGAATGCAGGCACATGAATGCCTACAGTCTATATCATCTCCTGTGTGTGTGTGTGTGTGTGTGTGTGTGTGTGTGTGTGTGTGTGTGTGTGTGTGTGTGTGCGTGTGT
>NW_015555715.1:829572-830831 GCF_001515605.1 Sinocyclocheilus anshuiensis
CGTGTGTGTGTGTGTGTGTGCCCCTGCAGATTTTATAATTAACCCTGATGGGGCTAGCGCTTAATTGGTATCAATAATTCACAGGATTCATTTAAGCACCGGCAAATGTGTGTCTAGAACAGGGGTCAGCAACCTTTTTGAGATGAAGGGCCAATCTGAACAAGAAATATTAAAGTTTTACAAAAATGAGACTGTACTACATTAAGTAGATAACCAGTATGTGTGTGTGTGTGTGTGTGTGTGTGTGTGTGTGAAGTTTACTTGAGTGAGTTTATCTGCACTGAATGTTTTGTTCCCATACAACTCTAACTAAATAAAAAAATAACTAAATAAAAAATAAGGATAGATAGACTCTTGGTGGGACACATACCAAAAAAGTTGCTGACCCCGATCTAGAACTGCAGTTTCCTCTTGATTGTGGTAGTTTTTGACATCAAGAACACCCAAATGTGAAGCAGGCTTCATATTTTAATGCACAAAAGAGCCATTTATACTGAGTGAGAAAAATGGGTATACATTTTTGCACAATTAAAGATTTCCACATTGTCACTCCAACCAAAATGAAAAGAAATAGTTAATTACTATATGTAAAATCAAAAAGTAGTATCTTGTTTTTCTTTTCTTTTTTCTTTTTGTCATTTCTCACCAAGACTGCATTTATTTGGTCAAAAACAGAGTAAAAACTGTAATATTGTGAAATATTAGTACAGTTTAAAATACCTGTTTTCTATTTTACATATGAAGAGTTTATTTGCAAAAACCGATAAACGCCACTTTAAAAAAAAAATGCTGTGCATTATTCTCCACATATAGAGCAATTTGAACCCTAAACATGTTTTGTCAAAAAAGCCGGTATTGTCCACTTTCAAGGCATGGCGAGTTCACGTTTTATTGCAGAAGCCGACACGTGCCCTTGCTGTTTTTGAACAGAAGCCGATAAGTCCATTTTAGCGAATCAGCGCGCTGTATTCAGGTCAGGTGACAAGGCTACTTTCACTTTGAAAAGACGTGCTAGCTGAGAGGAGTTTCATCAAAGCTGACTAAAAGTGATCGAGGGTGGATAATTTCGACGAATTTGATGAACCTGTGATATCTTCTTCAGGGTGTAAAAGGAAAATAAAAGCTGAAACGTTTTCACGGAACCTTGCAAAAGCAGCGCGTTATAATGGTGAGGGAAAAGCTCCGTGTATTGCGTGTAATCACATCCATACAGTTTATGATCACAACAACAACAACGTTTGTCAGGCATCTACATTGTC
>NW_015555715.1:831039-854478 GCF_001515605.1 Sinocyclocheilus anshuiensis
TGCAGTTTGATATTACTTGGAATGCGCAATAAAAAAAAAACGTGATTTCTGAAAAAAAAAAATAAAAATGGAGTTATCGGTTTTTGCAAATGAACTCTTCATATATTTTACAATGTAATTTATTCCTGTGATGGTAAAGCTGATTTTTCTGAAATCATTCCAATATGCTGATTTGGTGCTCAAGAAACATTTCCTATTGTTATCAATGTTGAAAACAGTTGTGCTGCTTAATATTTTGGTTGAAACATGATACTTTTTTAGGGTTCTTTAACAAAAAGAAAGTTAATTTATTCATAAAGAACATAAAATTAATTTATTTGAAGTATAAATATTTTGTAAAATTTAAATGTCTTTACTGTCACTTTTTATCAATTTAATGCATCATTGCTGAATAACAGCATTAATTTCTTTAAAAAAAATGTAAATGTGAATGTTAAAAAAAAATAATAATAATCTGTCATTTCAGGTAACATGCATCCTGCCTCTCATCTGTCGTTCCTCCAGTGCAGATGATTTTGCGTTTATTTCCAAAGCGGTGTGATCTAAACAGCTGTTGCTGGAGAGTTGGCTCTTCAATAAATAACCGTTTCCAATATCCCACCCACCACAACAAACACACAGTTTTGCCTTTGTTCTTTCTTTCACTTCGATTGATGCATATTTCATGGAGAACTTTTGCGTGCTTCCTTTGAGTTGAGAAGACCGCTCCGAGCTGACAGGCTGCCTATTACCAGACATTACAATCTTCACTATCCCCATCGCTCGGAACATCTCTCTGCTCCAGATCCGTGTGCATCAACTTGTTTTTGTGAAGGTAATGAAATAACAATGAAATAATAATGAAACATCTCTGTGCGACAATAGAAATACTCACGTTTTTCATTACATTAGCCTACATTATATGGCTACTGATTTAGCACTGACAAGATGCGGAGTTTTACTGAAAAAGAAAGGACATCTTGGGAATATGGTGTGTCTCTTCTGCTGAGTGTTACCTAAAGGCACACATGTTAGGATGCAGGAGGGTTGGAAACGAGAGAGTTCTTCTGAGCATGCTCGTCTCTTCCTTTCATGTGAGTGCCAATACCCAAAACCCCTGAAGGCTGGAAAGAGTAATGCATGGAATTAATGTGCTCTGTAATGGGCTGCCTTTTGTAGTCTGAATAAATTTTTTCCTGATCACGCAAATAAAAGCCTTTCACATGACGCAGACTGTATTGAGAGCAAAATCATCTTGAAACTGGAACATCATAAACCAGGGGTGCCCAAACTCGGTCCTGGAGGGCCGGTGTCCTGCAGAGTTTAGCTCCAACCCCAATTAAACACACCTGAACCAGCTAATCAAGCTCTTATAGGCATACTAGAAACTTACCACACCGGCCCTCCAGGACCTAGTTTGGGCACCCTTGTCATAAACAGACAGTAGCAAGCAGTATACAAAAAAGCAGTGGCAAAAAGTGAACAAATTGTACGTTTTGGACATTATTGAGATGAATTATTTGGTATCTTTAATACCAAATCTTGGATGAAAGTCTAAATAAAAAAAATGCTTTACATTTTTGAGAGTTCATTGTAATTATTTGTGCCATATTATTGACACTATGAATTTTTATTTATTTTTTTTTACTCTCAAATTTACTCACACTCAGGCCATCTAAGATGTAGATGATTTTGTTTCTTCATCAGAACAGATTTGGAAATATTTAGCATTACATCACTACATCACTAAACAGCTGATAGAAACATCACAGTAATCCACAAGTAATCCACATGGCTCCAGTCCATCAATTAATGTCTTGCGAAGTGAAAAGCTGCATGTTTGTAATAAACACATCCATCATTTTAACTTCAAAATGTTGCTCTCAGCTAAAAATCTTCTATCCGTAATACTCCCTCCAGTGAAAAAGTCATCTCATCTCAAGCACCATTTAGAAGTGAAAACAGTCCAAAAAGTTTCTAAACAAGCATGTTGGTGGATTTTGATGTGAGAAGACAACAGTTGATGGACTTTTTCACTAGAGGAAGCATTATTATGTATTATGGACCGGCACTTTAGACTCTTATTCTGACGGCACCCATTCACTGATGAGGATTCACTGATGAGCAAGGGATGTAATGTTAAATTTCTCCAAATCTGTTCCAATGAAGTAACAAACTCACCTACATCTTGGATGGCCTGAGGGTGAGTACATTTTCAGCTAATTTGCATTTTTTGGTGAACTATTCCTTTAAGAAAAGGAAACCTTATTCTAAAACAATTATTGTAAAGTGTTACCAAAATTGCATATTTATCCCCTGACCCATATGTAAATAAATAAATAAATATATAAATATATATATATTGGACGTTACACATTCCAACAAACAGTATATCAATGCCACCAAACAGTTGCATGTATATAACCAGCCAACCAAGGACTGTTGATTTGATATTATGCTGCTGTAGCAAACAAGCCAATAACAGAGGGACATCATGTCTTGTCACTCAAATGAGCAGCACAAAATAAGTCACACTGATGAGTCAGATACAATGAATCACCTAAGGCAGGACACTACAGCATTTGACCAAAACAACTGGCTGTCTTTTTCCTCTGCAGCACATACTACAAACTACATACAAAGCGCTAATGAAAAATAAACAGGTTTAATATATAATTTGAATAAAGCATTCCTGTCATATTTCTGTAGCACTGAGTCTTGCATAAAATATTATAATTTATTATCAGTGAACATGGGCTCTCAAAAATCAAGTTAAAATTCTACCACCCAACTCACTTCGCATTGTCTAACTTTACAGCCAAGAGTATCTGACTTCTAATATAGCTCATATAATCTCATTTTATCTAATCAAGAGTCCTTAATGTGCAAAACGATTAATTATCTTACGCTAATAAAATAAACATTACCATCACTTGATAATTGCCCTTTGTGTTGGCATTCAACTCTGAAAACAAGATAATTATGATTAACAAAATAATCAAGGTTTTAATTTATTACCCATGCTCAAGAAGCAATAACAATGTATAACACAATAACAAAGAACAGGTTTTTTTTTCAGACTATGCCAAAACAACTTCACTGATGAAGATAACATCACTACTACTGTACTGCTTTCTTAGCAGCTTGTTAATTTGCAGCTAACCTTATACCTTTGTAATTTGACTCAATCAATTGTTCCTGCAGTAAGACCTAGTTAGTAGGTCATACGCTCTAAAAACAGTAACATGTAGATGCATAATATGATGTTAACCTTAATTTATCCAATAAGCAGCCTTCAAATCTGCAAACAAAAGTAGTGCTGAAAAGTCTGTTTAAATATTGACGCTGTTAAATATGTAAATAATATAATTCAGGAGCTGTTTCTAAAATTAATCGGGGCAATAAACAAATACTGGAGAAACTGAGGTTTATTTTAATTTTGAGGAGCAAATGCACTGTTTAGATTGGTATCATCACCACAGAAGTCAGTCATTCATTCACAGTGTTGTCTCATAAAATGTAAACAAGCATAAATGTTAACATGATCAAATACTGTATTGTCTAAGTGACTGAGATTGGTCGTTTTTAATCCATTCAGTCTATCAACCATTATTACTGATATAAGTTTAATGGTCCAACTATAACTAGGCTAAACTGTAACTTACGCATGGCTGGTGCAATCGTCCCCAGATTCCCAGAGGTCTCTTTATTGAAAATAAAATAAAATGAGAACTTCTTTATTCAAAAGCAATAGTCATCCATCTGTCATACATTATATAAAGCTTCTGATTTTATGTTTGAATTTTTTAGACAAAAAATGTTACTTGGCATGTTACTGGGCTTAAACATGAGCTTTGTCTTAAAACTGTAAAGCAGAAACAAAGCCAAAGCACATCTCTGACACTAACAAATCAGGAATTGGCTTCAAGTTTCACAACAAAGCCTGTTTATGCGGTTGAACGACGTCATTGTTGCCCACAAAATATCACTTGCTAACTCTAACAGATGGCCTAGATTCCTCCCACTTTCCTCCTCTTATGACTATACAGTGACTCTGTCTGTTCCTCGCCCTCTCTCAGCCTACATTCATCAAAACCACCGAGCCAAAACCCTGCTCTTCCTCCCCATGTGAGGAAAATTAAATTCACCTGTCCTGAGAGTAATTTCACCTTTCACAGAGTGGAAGACAGACACAATTAGCGCCTGCACATGCTTCACATCAGTAGTCTTTCAATTGAACTCAATGCTCCCAAGCAACACCTTAACCTTGTTAAATCACACTCTCAAACAGAAAACAGTTCAAATCCAGGTTTAAGATAGGCCTCATTGAGTAATAACCAGCATTTGTGATCTGAAAAGGTAAAATAGCAGTCACACTGGACTTTGTGCTCAGTTCTCTTTCATTTATACACATACAAATGCTCTAGAGCATAATTGCAAGCGTGTAAACGTGTAAAACACTGTAAAACATTGACCTATTGGCTCAATACAAAAAATACCAATTTTAAAGATGCATGACATGCAACATTGTGGGAAAATGGAATAGGTGCTATATTTTCCCATTTTAAATGATCAAGAATGTAAATTGCAGCAGTAGTAGTAATAATATAAATGTATAATCATATTAATAATATAATTACCATCACAAATATTATATAATTAATATTAATAACAATAATGATAATAATAATTACATAATTATAACATTTGTGGTTTATTATTTATTTAAAACAGAAGCCCTGGAACTTGACATCACATCCTGTTGCTGGTAGGAAATTGGAGCAGATGCTATATTTTCCCATTTTGAATCAGTTATTCATCATTTGAATTATGAATTATGTTAGTAGCATTAGTCATATAAATGTATTTATTATTTTTATTGTTATTATTTATCACAAATATTATATCATTAATAATAATAATAACACTGATAATAATAATTGCATACTTAGTTTTTTGTTATTATTTATTTAAAAAAAGCATAACATCAAATCCTGTTGCTGATAATTGCTGCAGAAAAAATAGAGCTGACAACTGAACAATTAGTTTTATTTAGAATTAGTACAATTTAGTACAATTAGTTTGACAATTTAATTAGTAGTAGTAGTAGTAGTAGTAGTGATTTATTATTTATTTTAAACACCAGTTGTTGCCATTAATCGTTGCAAGGAAACTTAGCTTGCTCAAAGCCAGTGTGACCACACCTTTATTCACAGCTGTTCAGAGAAAGTGTTCTGAGCACTGAAGTGCCCAATCAAAGGTCAGCGCTAGAACAGTGATGAAAACTGTGGATACACGCGAGAGCGGGGTGAGATAACTTTGATACACCTTTCCCACCTGCTACACTTATTCACGAGCACCTTAATCCTCTGCCACAGTCAAAGCCTGGCATCCTCATGTCAGAGCACATCTATAGTGGATTAAAATAGGACAGCTAATTACCATTTACCTCAGCAGGATCACGGCTGGATGGTAGGATTCTAGCTTTTGGAATGCATGTAATTGTCTCTTGAATAATGCCGACCCACACTCCTTATATCTGACTTGGCTCACTCGCTCATGAAAAGACACTCACGAGTTGATAAGCGGGATGTTGCAGCTTAAGCCTTTGGAGAAACACTAATGCCAAGTGCTGCTGTGGGTCCCCCTTACTGTGTGAAAAGCTGTTTATTAAAACTCCCTCAGGAGTCTCACCGGTACAATTAGTCTTGAACTTTGCTATAAGGAAATCATACACAATTTCTGGACTTTGCAAAAACAACTTTTCCTCTCAGCAAAGATAAGCAGTAGTAGCAATATAAAAACATCCTGATATCTAAGTGTGCTGATTTACTATGATTAAAGTCCAAAAAGTACAGCACAGGCCCTGAGCATAACACAGAAGTGCGTATGAAATATACATGGTTTATAAACTTGCAGTTACACACCCACAATCCTCTGCTAATAATGTCATCCTCTATAATTTGACTTCTAAATGTTCTCCATCTGGGAAAAAAATGTAAAGATAAAATTGGGTACAGAACATCACTATATACTATTAATGAAGGCTTTGTAGATTTGATAGTCAAAAGTGAGCTATACTGATCTAAGTAAAATATACGGAGGGATTCGCTCCCTCTGTTAACCCTTCTTTTATTTAATCTCAGTCTCTCCGAGACTTTTCCTCTCACAAAAGGGCTTTACTGCATCTAAAATACTATTCTCATTAGAAATGTTCTCTCTCTCTCTCTCTGAGACACTTCTCCACATTCAACAGCCTATAGGAGCGTAGAGATGCATTAAACATGGGAGCTGGTTCTCAATCTAAAGTGCATGGAGTGCTGCTTTATTTCTGAATCGCTAATACTGCCCACAGGTCAAAAGTACCGAGGACAGAATAGAAAGACCATAGAAGACATGTCTCGCAAATCCCATCTGTTCTTTTAATGATATCCATTTATCACAGTGCTGCGGTTTTCTAACTAATCATAACATCTTTTAAAAAATCAGCTTCATGTTCCATGAAGATATTTTGTAAATTGCTTACCGTAAATATATCAAAACTTAATTTTTGATTAGTAATATGCATTGCTAAGAACTTCATTTGGACAACTTTAAAGGCGATTTTCTCAGTATTTTGATTTTTTTGCAACCTCAGATTCCAGATTTTCAAATAGTTGTATCTTGGCCAAATATTGTCCTAACAAACCATACATCAATGGAACGCTTATTTATTCAGCTTTCAGATGATGTATAAATCTCAATTTCAAAAAATTGACCCTTATGACTGGTTTTGTGGTCCAGGGTCACATTTGGCAATAACGGTTTATCTTGCATCTTGTAGCATAATTTAAAATTAAAAGTATTGAATGCAGACTATAAAAACTCTTTTTAAGACTCATGAACTTTTAATAAAAAGAATACCTGACACGTGATATGAGATCTCTTGAATTTGATCAAATATAGAAAGCCTTCACAGTAGGACTGTATCTGTTGCAATTAATGATTTACCCACTAGGGGAGGAACTACTGGTCCAAATGGCTCCAAGTACTACAGATGCTGCTCTGAGGTTATGGCTGGGCATTAACTACATATAAGATTCTGTGAAAGCCGAGTTTAATTTTTAAAACTGGGCATACTCTTCCAGAACTGTAATTGGGTGGCTCACATATAAAATATCCAAGAATTTATTTTTATTCAACATCAAGGTTTTAAGTTAAAATGTACATGTGTATAACAGAAAGTCTTCTTATATCCCGTAACCGCTGGCCACCATTTAAAATGTCTCTTTAGCCTTCACTAGTTCATTTCAAATAGTCTTGCAGTGTGACAAATGAACTTTTAAAATGACAATATTTCACAAATATTCAATGTGATATCTTAATTAATATGGTCATAAACACTGCATGTATAATAAGAGCTGAAAAATCAGTTTAAATCAGTTTTAATTTAATTTTGTCATTTCACACCTTGTGTTACATATTAGCTTTTATATGAAGAACAACATTTCCCTCATTATCAGGGGTATTCCCCTTTTCACAAAGTCATTACTTTTTTCTTTTCTTTCTTATATATATATATATATATATATATATATATATATTCTAACATAGCTTTCATCAAAAAACATTTCATTATTCACATTCTTCACCTTGGTTGCAACTACAGGTCACTCTGGTACCTAAACTAGAGAACATCATGAACCATATAAACAGTTTTTGTCCCATATTTTAAATATCTAAGGAAATTGTGACTTTTTTTTTTTTTTTACCAAGCCATGGATAATTTCTGACTGTCACACTACAAGACACTACTAAAACTGCTTAAAAATCCAACTTTCCAAATTACAGTCATTTTAACTTCTAATGCTGTGAGATCTTAAACTAACCCACGTGAAAGTTAAGCCCCTGTTAAGCCACATGCACATCTTTCCTTGCCAGATGTTTGTCTGAAATCGTCTAAAACATCCGTGACTGAAGCAAGCGCTTCTTTGACACTACATTCTGTTTCTACAAGAAGAAAATACTTTTCCAGCATTTAAGACTACACAAGAATACAAATAAACAGGATACACAACGTTCTATAAAGTTCACATTCTCTAAATAAATCTCACCCATTACAGCCATAGCAAGCTTTCAATGCCTTAAGGGCAATATGACACATGGTTATATCTGTCCTTACTTTATGCCAGTTGAGTCACCCATTATTTCTCTTAAAATACCCCAGATGTCAACAGCGAGCAGAGGAAAAGACATCTGACAACTTTGAGGCTTTGGCCATGAAACACAACACAGACCCGTGCAAAACCACGGAGAATGTGGTAGATTGTTTTGATAGGAAGAGGTTGCATGCACAGGTGCGAGTCCCTATATGCTCCCTAACAAAATCAAGTTGGTAACAGTATTTGAATTCCTCCATAATAAATACGTGCTCTTACCGTCGATCCAAGCGCCCAGATGATTCAGAGTGGCATCTTCAACTTCTCCGCACGGTCACACATACTGTACATGCGTGTGTGGACAGCGACAGTGAATGAATGCTGCCCGGAGCGCGCACGAATGCGGTATGATGTCCAAAAAAGCTGTCTATGTAGGCAGCTCACTAGATAATCTGACGTTTTGCAGACACCGTTTCCAGCCACGCTGTCTGCACCGTGTTAATTGAAACAAACAACTCGGATCCCGGTGCTGTTGACTACATTGGTAGAAATCTGGCTATTATTATCTCAGCGCAGTCGGTTCTCCGCAGCCGCCGTGTCCTTCCTCTCATGCCGAATGAGGATGGGAGCGCAGCCGCCGAGATGCTTGATCGCGGTGCGACCCGAGGCAGCCTAGAGCAGTCACCCAATGTGATGAGCCTACAAGAAAGACGGCGAAATGCTGAAAACAACAGACTTGTTAGATCGTCTGTCAGTGACATGACAGCATGCTTGCTGTTAATTACAAAGGTGAGGCAAAGGCAAGCACATTCATATCGGCGATATGGTAATTGAAAGTATTATTACGTTTATGCAGTTATATTTCTAATATATTTGATGTATTATAATTTATAATATAATTTACATTTATGTATACCTATATATTGTTTACATATTTATATTTTTTCTTGCAGCATTATTATTATTATTTCTTTTATTTTTTTTGTTCAGAATCCTGGCTGGCAGCAGCATTTTGTGCTGCATAACTGCTGATGACTAATGGTCTTTTTGGGAAGACTTAAAAGGAATCAGTTGCAGTGGTCCACCCTGCTGGTGATGATTGCATGAAGTAGTTTTTCTCAGTCTTGTTTGGATGTAAAGCTTCTAATATTGTTATATTTTTTTAGATGATAGTAGTGCGAGTTAGCTGTTGCTTTTAAATGGCTCCTGAAATTAAATTCTCATTCCAAAATGGCACCAAGTTTCCTGACTTGAAGGAATACTCCTTGAGTATTTCATGTTTTCTGCCAAATGCAGATACTTCTGTTTTGTCTTTGTTTAACTGAAGAAAGTTATGGCACATAGTAGTTGTGTTTACAAGGCCTTGGTTAAAGGAAATGTTCACCCAAAAATGAAAAATTGCTTAAAATTTACTCACCCTCAGGCCATCTGAGATGTAGATGACTTTGTTTTTTATTTATCAGAGCAAATTTAGCATTACATCACTTAATCATCAATGGATCTTCTGCAGTGAATGGGTACCATCAGAATGAGAGTCCAAACAGCTGATAAAACATCACAATAATCCACAAATAATCAACATGACTTCAGTCCATCAATCAATGTCTTGTAAAAAGGAAAAGCTGCATGTTTATAAGAAACAAATACATCAGTAAGATATTTAAACATTAAACCGTCGCTTCTGGCCAACATATGAGTTTAAAAATGCTTCCTCCAGTGAAAAAGTCCATCCCCTGCTGTCCTCTCACATTAAAATTCAACTGTTTTGGACTGTTTTCACTTCTGTCCATATTTCTCTCCTAATTCAGGCAAGATTACTTGTTCACTGCATGGAGAAACCTGTATTATACTGTAAATAGAGGACTCCTATTTCAGCCAGAAGCAACACACTCTTCAAAATAAAGGTGCTTCAAAAGGTTCTTCAAGCGATGCCATAGACGAACCATTTTTGGTTCCACAAAGAACCATTCAGTCAAAGGTTCTTTTGAAAAAGTCCATCCCCTGCTGTCCTCTCACATTAAAATTCAACTGTTTTGGACTGTTTTCACTTCTGTCCATATTTCTCTCCTAATTCAGGCAAGATTACTTGTTCACTGCATGGAGAAACCTGTATTATACTGTAAATAGAGGACTCCTATTTCAGCCAGAAGCAACACACTCTTCAAAATAAAGGTGCTTCAAAAGGTTCTTCAAGCGATGCCATAGAAGAACCATTTTTGGGTCCACAAAGAACCATTCAATCAAAGGTTCTTTAAAGAACCATCTATTTTTTACCTTTTTGTAATCTGAAGAACCTTCTTTTGCCACAAAGAACCTTTTGTGAAACAGAAAGGTTCTTCAGATGTTAAAGGTTCTTTATGGAACCATTTAGACAAAAAGGTTCTTCTATGGCATCGTGAAGCACCTTTATTTTTAAGAGTGCAGTTTGAAGGTAAAAACATCTTAATGATAGATTTGTAAAATACACAGCTTTTCACTTCACGCATTCAGACATTCACTGATGGACTGAAGTTATGTGAATTACTTGTGGAATAATGTGGTGTTTTTATCAGCTGTTCGAACACTCATTCTGACGGCACCCATTCACTACAGATGATCCATCGGTGAGCAAGTGACATAAAGCTAAATTTCTTTCGGAAAAATCTGTTCTGATGAAGAAGCAAACTCATCTATATTTTGGATGGCCTGAGGGTGAGAAAATGTTCAACAAATTTCTGGGTGAACTATTCATTTAACACAGCAAGCACAGAATGAAATGATCATTGGATTTGCCAAAGTTTGCAAGGTTATTGACATTAAATCTCTTTGAAAGAAATGTTTGAAGCTTTTTAAGATATTATTTAAATGAGTTTTTCCACACTATACTGTGGCATAATATATCTCAGATAATCTCACACTTAAATGACATGTATGAACAATACAAACCACTTTTCCTGTCTATGTGGGTGGCTCATGGCCAGAATATGGACCAGACCTTTGCAGTCTAGTCAGTAGTCTGGCTTCACGAGATTACTGTGCATCTAATCATTAATCTCATTAATGCACTGCCATAAAGAAAAGGCAAATGAAATAGTTATATTTAGTACTACTGAGTTTTTGTCTACTAATATCATTTTAAAATATTACAGTACATTGTGACAATTCATTTGCATAATGGCCTCATTGTGATGATGCATCATATGATCTTAGTGCTTGATAACCTTCTCTGTAATGTAATAAACATTGTCATGCTCTGAAATCACAATATGAATCATATCAAAAAATTGAAAACTCAAATTTGATTACACGGATTAAGTTTCAATGTACTCTCTGTCTCATCCTCTGCATTGGGACTATTGCATCTCAACAGGTGAATTACAAAATGTACCTGCCACCCTTGCAAAGTCCTGTCTTTTTTCCCCTACAGCATCATTTGGAATGCATCCACCAAAATGTCTAATCAACAGATCAGTTTTATTCTTGGCCTGAACTATTCATTTCCACACGCTATTACATTGTCATCAGTGTGAATCAAAGACCTATTTGAATGATGAACCTTAATCATGCACCCTCAAACTCAATAGTTCAAATGAACTGAATGTCTCTACAGTCTGGACACATCAAGGACACATTCGACTACATGAAGTATGTACTGCATGTGTGCATGATTCAACCTCCATAGAACTAATGAGTTTAAACTAATGAGCTTAATCAGACAAAAATAGCATGTCCTGGTCAAAGGTCAATTTTGTTCAAAAGACATTTATTTCCATCCTATATAATATGCAAAAAGATAACACGAAATGAGTAGGATATCAGAATATGCAGTATTTATGTAACAGACAAACAATACCTGGTTGACACACAGCATATGTTGAGATACTGCAACCACTGCTGTCCCATAAGACCACAGGTGCAGAGAATCTGTCAGTTTCTACAATAATTTTTTTTTTAAATACCAAAAAACTATGAGCCGAGCAGCTCGTCAAGTTTAAGTGCTTTAGGTAACAGAAAATGTACCTTGTTGCTAAATTGTACTTATTTAACAACACCAGAGTAAATTACTTTCATACTACACACCTAAAGAATGCACAACAGTAGTGAACAGTGAACTTTAAATTCAAGTACATAATCTGAAAGTAGGGGAATTCAGACACAACTTTAGTCATTTTAATAGGGAAAGTATGCTTTCTTGTAAATAATTTCTCTCATTTTAGTCACGTTTTATAAGTTCATGAAAATAAACAGTCTTGCTATGACAATCTTTTATCAGCTTCCAAGCTGCTTTTCAATTCCACATTCCCTTTCCAAGAGTTTTTCTGCAAAACATTGCTGTTTGTTTGTATGATGTTGTCTTGATTTGGTTTATATTCATCCAAAAAGCTATAGAATGAATCTGTTTGATCCTCTACTTGCACGGTAGAACAGTCAGGGAAGTAAAAAAAAAATGGCATGTATTTTATCACAAGACCATGTTCAAAGTATCTTGGTCCTATATGAGTATATAAACCCAATTCCTATTAAATCCAGTGGGGTTTTAACTAGAGAAGAAAGTTTGTTCAATTGTTTTTGCAACATTTTCTTTATCTACTTGAGAACAATATGCTATTACTAGGGTGGTTTTGATCACTATTTTTTATTTTTATTATTTATTTTTTTAACACAGGTATGTTTTGCTCAGTTTTGCTATTTCAATTTTAATATTTTTTAATGATCTGTAACAACTGTCTGGATATTGTCTTTTCCATTGCCATTCGACTGAATTTGCAATTATGTAAACCAAATGTTTGAAAGAACTGATATTCAGTTTGGAAAACCACATCCGTTATCTGCTTGTGCAGATCGTATCCTTCAATTAATCCACGCAATCCAGATTAGTCTAAAGATGATGAAGAATAGATTTTTAATGGCTGTGACAACAGTACTAGTAGGGCGTCCTGCTCCCTTTCCACCCCGTATTTTTGTAAGCGTCGCCAACAGTGGGGAATGGGTGTTGGGAAGGTTGGGGTCAAAGGTTGTGTTGGAATCACGGGTATGAAGATAATTGGCCTATTTGTGCAATGCCTACAAATTACAGAGTGAGTGGAAAGCAAAGGACAAATTCTTTGGTATCCGATAACCATGCTGTTGTTAGAACAAGCTCAACCAGACCTGAACAAAACTGCTCTGGAAATGTTCCTTAAGACCACAACAGGGATACTAAAATAAATAAAAGCTATACATATACTTAAACTATACTTAAACTAAAATTAAAACAGAAAATGTAAAAATAAAAATGGATTAATATTATATTATCTCAGTTTATTTGTTAAAACATTCAGTAAAAAACAGAAACACTTTGAAATATTCTAACAATTTATATTATAATTATTATAATTAATGATATTTTTCTATTTAAATATATTTTAAAATGTAATTTATTCCTGTGATAGCAAAGGTGAATTTTCAGCACCCATTTCTCGAGTCTTTTTTTTTTTTTTTTTTGATAATTATAAAGAACGGCATTTATTTTAATTAGAATTCTTTTTAATTACAATGTATTGTCTTGCATAATGTGTGGCTTCAAAAGTGCACCTCTATAGCAAATCATTCTAGTACAATGTCACTGTAAAATTTATTAAATTTAGACTTTTTGTCCTGTAATATAGCTAAAAATATGTGCACTCGCTGAAGGATGACACTGCTTCATTTTCTGATGCTCATAGTTTTGTTTTTGTGTTGTTATATAGAAATATATTCACTTTATACTCCAGAATGTTCTATGAGAAAGTGTAGCTATACATAGCAGGTACAGATATGTCTACAACTCAAAAGGAAAATACAAACTGTTACTAAAATTAACAAGACGCAGAGGTTGAAAAGCCCTTTCAACACATCAGCCTCAACCTTGACAGAGTAAAGGAACCAGAAAGAATTGATCTCAGAGGGAAATGATTGAAAGGAGTGTGAATATGTGCTATAATAGCAGCATCCAAGAGGTTTTACCACTCGACTGTACTTCCTCTAGGAGTTTGTCATTGATGCTCTGTAGTCCACGACATTCCCTGACAACAAACCCAATGAACTCATGGTCCCTAGGGTATGTGTGTGTGTGTGTGTGTGTGTGTGTGTGTGTGTGTACGCCTGTCTGGGCAGGATTTCCCAGCATATTTAGAAAGCTAATGAATACATTATAAATCTCTAAGAACATAAAATCTACAGTGGTGAGCATATCCCACTCAAGGGCAATTTTATTTGAGATATGCAGCTCGTATTGATTCCTCACAACCGTTGCTTTACACAGAAGTACAGCTGGATAGAGGAAATATCATGTTATAATATGCACCATAATTAAAACATGTAAAATGTGACACACACAGGCATGTGCAACCCAGGCTCATGAAAAATATGCCGACATTTTAGCAAAAATTATATTGTGTTGCTTTTTGCACGTTTCACGGCAGTTTCCAAATGAAATGTCCAGTTGGTGGCTCTACTAAGCATGTTCAATTTTCTCTGAAAAACAAAAAATGTTGGCATAGTCACATTTATGTTATGTTTCTTCATGCACATATTGCTGTAGTTCAGAAATCAAATGCCTGATGAGTAGCACTAAAAGGTTCATGCTTTATCGCGTTTGAAAATAACATACCACCTATACTAAACCTTACTCTAAACTTAACCAATAGTGAGATAAAAATTAATTGTCTGAAGCAACCACACCATTTTACCTTGTTTTTACACGGCTTTGAGCACTTACCTGCTGTACCAGGTGAGCTGCCGAGCAAGCTTACTACATTGGAAAAGCCATACATATGGAGATGGATACGTAATGCAAATATTTTTGTATTAGTTTACAAAACATGCAATATGGTAAAAGTGTTTTGAGGTGATAACGTACTGTAGTATTGTGCAAGGAACCATGTAGAATCTGCACTGTAATCATAATTTGCGTGAAAAGGAATAAAAGTTGATGGTGTTTTACTGCCTCTATAGTGTTCATTTCAGCTGAAAACTGCAGTGAATTGTATGCATCGGTATGGTTGGAGTTTTGCAAAACTTTTGGTACAGGCATGTTTTTCTAATGAGCTTGGGTTGCACATGCAATAATACATTGTTTCCTGACAATTGGAGTAGTTAATTAGCCAAGCAGATAAGTGATGCAGATCTTCATTTTCACCTATGGGCAGCTGTGAGGCTTTAAATTAGTAATGCAGTAAAAAACCCCTTTTAGGGAGTGAGAGAGACTGCTTTTTCCAACTTTACAAGGAAAACCTTGTTTTCTAATCACAGTTATACAGCGATCAAGACACCACACTGATGTTATTGTCTGTCAGTGTGTGTTCTCTAAAAATGTCACAGAGTGTGAAACAGATCTTATGCTGGATTTAATTGGGGGAGGTTTAATACAGCCTTATTGGATGTTTTAGCTTGTGAACAACCGCAGTACATTTATAGGCACTTAACTGCTTTAAAGAGGTTATAGTTTTTACTGCAAATCACTTCTGCTTGGTGGTACACCACAGACTTTGCAGAATCATCATCGTTATTTAGGTCTAAAAAAATCAGAGTGTGCTAGGCCACATCGATTCGGGTTTATCTAACCCTGTTCTCAGCGGGCTTGAAGATGAAGGTAGAAATTTTCAGGATTTGGTCAGAAACACAAAGCCTATTAAATCCAGTGACACAGGGAGATCGATACACTCTTAAAGTGTTTACGCTTGTCCTTTGAGGTTGATATGCTCTCTGAATGCATTTGCATTGAATCGTGGTGGAGAGATTTGGAACCATCATTTGCTTGTCATTATATGGATCAGTCCCAACCCCCGAGTTCAAACGCGTGCTAAGTGCCAAGTAGGCACACTTAAGAGTTTTACTCTCTAGCATTAATTAAACAAGGATGCTATATGGGGAGAATTATGGGAGATTCTGTATGGTGAGGATGATGAGGGTGAAGCATCTGTAAATAGGGTTTGATGACAGTGCTTAATAAATAAGCCAAACACTTTTCTTGCTGCATGCACATGTGTCTCTAATCAACCCGTTCTCATCAGTCTGCGTATAAATAACACGACTTTACACTTTCTAATTGCGTGTAATGCATACGCCAAATGCCAATTTTGCGTGCATATGATATGTTATTTATACGCAGACTGATGAGAACGGGTTGCTCTAATGGGATCGACTGCTGCTATATTCATTTTGATGTGAACTCACATAACAT
The DNA here is from genome assembly GCF_001515605.1 of Sinocyclocheilus anshuiensis. Taxonomy (NCBI): domain Eukaryota; kingdom Metazoa; phylum Chordata; class Actinopteri; order Cypriniformes; family Cyprinidae; genus Sinocyclocheilus; species Sinocyclocheilus anshuiensis. The sequence continues at coordinate 847,339 of NW_015555715.1, forward strand.
TCTCACTTATAACAACAAGCTAGCTATCAAAATTATTTTGTCTCACTTTATCTCTCCTGCCAACAGGGACAGGATTTCATGCCAGATATTTGTTTGTCAGAGTTCCTTGACTCAACTCCATGTTGCCCAAGCCAATTCAGCATGCCCATCTGTGCACTGCGGTAATCCACACTCTGCAGCAATGCAAATCAAAAGAACTAATTGTCTTAATTGCCAGAAATCCCTGTTGTCATTAAGTTTCTACTCTCTTGGATAAACCCTTTGCAATTTTATCTAACTGATTGGCGTGCTGAAATCAGTACTCTAAATTTTCCTCATGTATCACTGATTTCTGTAGTTAGAAAAAAAGTCATTCTGATTTTAACATAATATTCTGTGTTCAAGAAAAGTTTTTATCAGTCTGCTGTGTTTGGTGGGAATTTGACTCATTCTGCAAGTTACAGTTACGTCAAGTGACTGATTTTATAAGTGAGTAATTTAATCATTCGTTCAACAGATTCATTTAAAAATAATGATTCATTCGGGAATAAAACAAATGAATCACTAAATCATTCATCAAACTGATTTGTCCAAAATGCTTATACATTAAGGAAAAAAAGTTATATATTTTTTTTTTATTCAATTAGAACAAAATGAGTGAGTGAGTCATTGAATAATTCATTCAATCAATTAGGTCAAAAACATGCAAGGAAATTAGTGAATGAGACATTAATTCTCTCATTCAACCGTCTGCAAAAACAAGTGAATGAGTCAAATTCACTAAATCACTCATTTAACTAAGTAGTTCCCAACCCTGGTCCTGGAGGTACCCCAACACTGCACATTTTGCATGTCTCCTTTCTCTGACACACCAATTTCAGGTCTTGGAGTCTCTACTAATGAGCTGATGACCTGAATCAGGTGTGTTTGATTAAGGAGACATGCAAAAAGTGCAGTGTTGGGGTGCCTCCAGGACCAGGGTTGGGAACCACTGATTTAACTGATTAATTTAAAAACACTGATTTGTTTCAGGAACTAAATACATTTGTGATTATTGAATCAAAAACACTGCTTCTGTCAGGAACTAAATACTAATATTATAAATGTCTGCTACTTTTTTGGGAAATGTTTACTTTAATGGGGTGAAAACAGTCAACATAATTGCAATATTGTTTAAAAAAATGTAATTTAATCAACGTTAACATCTTACATTTTGACATTACATTGCTGTTCAAAGAAGCGTCATACTCATAACCATGCTGTTCTGATTCCTTAATAATGTACAGCATGTTGCTGTTTTTTTTAAATGTATACAACAACAGTGTGGCTGTTCTGAGTATTGGCCATTATTTACATACCATTTTGCATTGTCTCAAGTTCTTTTGCTATCTTCCTCAAAATTCCTCAAAAGAAAATTACATATAAATTCAAAACCTCCCCTGCTTCTCTTTATTTTTCACATGACGGACTCACTGAGACTCAGAAAAGAGATGCGTATCAGCATCTTTACAGAAATAACCTGAAATGCCATTTTTTCTTTTCACTCTCTCTTTTTGAAGTGTTTTGAAGTTAAAAGGAAGAGACGGTTTTGGCCTGCCTGCTGTGTATGTGGCCTGCTAAAGGGACAGTGAGGAGACAAACAGACATGGGAAACTGGGTATATTTTTCTGTGATTCACATTTATGTCACTCTCTCTTAGAATGGGATATTATTAAGCTGATTTTTCAGGTCTCATTCAAGATTGTTGTTCTTTGTTATAGGATTTAAACCATCTCTTTTAAAATGTTACACATTTCCTAATTCTTTACTATTAGTAGTATATATATATATATATATATATATACGGTATATATATAGTCCTATTATGCATCTATTTCCACCTATATTGATTTTATGAACTGACATTACATGGAAATAAATTCTGTGAAAGACTTTCACTGCTGTAGCACCGTGGTTCTCAACTGGTATCTGTTCTGAAACGAAAAAACAATACTAATGCAAACAATAAAATTCAACCATAAAAATGTGCATCGTGAAGGTACCAAATTAATAGGCTTATCAACTGACATCAAATTCATCTGTCACTTGGTAATATGTCTAATACTAATGCAGTATTTGTCCTATGTGCTAGGCTGGTAAAAATCACACTTCTGCTGTTGTTTATGCATTAATAATGGCCAAAGTGGTAGTAAATTTTCATATTACTGGGCCTATTATGTTATTGGAAAGACATTCCAGCGACTGATTTAAATTAGATTTTGTGTTCTTGGGTCACAGCGTGATGCAAAATCTGGAGAAAAAGAAAACAGTTGAGAACCACTGCTCTAACATGATCTCATCCTAATATAAACTGGTGCACAGACAGGGCTCAGTCAAGAGGAAATAGAGTAAAGTGGACATCACATGTGCTCTGGCATGATGGATGGGACTCACCCAGGATGATAGCTGACTTTGAACTCTATTGTTTTCTTCCATACAGAGTTAGGAAGCAAGACAACACAGCATCTCTGGCGGCCCCCGTGCTCTCTGACGATGGGAGTTTTGCCCTTGAAAGGTTGATGGCGATAGACAGAAAGTGATAGAAATTTCCTTCATGTTATTCCAAAGCCACTACCCATTTCCCCCCAAACATGAAAAATGGCATTTCTTTCTGATGAATTCCAGCACTATCTTTTGTTTCGTCTTCTCAAAGCTGAATCCAAACAAACAGAACAGATGTAATTAAATACATGGAAAGCAATTAAAATCCCTCTATCAGCTATGATCAGCTTGAGCTTTGTGAGACATGACCCATACAAAGACTGTGTATAGTGTTCAAAGCCTGATTGAATATTTGTCACATTTTTGTATTTTTCACGAAGACAAAATATTCTTTCTTTCACAGAAATTAGGGGGTATCCTTTGACATTATTGCAGCAATGGACTACAAAATAGGCCCCAGTTTAATATGAAAGGTAAGGAGGGGGAGATGACCCCTTAAGTATAGTGTGCACTCACACTCATTGCTAAACTGAATATTTATGATTTGGTACCATCTAATACAGGGGTGGGCAAACTTTTGACCTTATTTTTGACTTTTGTTTTTATTATTTTTATTGAGATGCGGTACAGTTGCATTGTTGAAAGAAAAAACACACAGATAATAAGTTGCATTGATGTATACTGTAAGTCACATTTTATAATTTCATTCAGAAATAATGCAAAATAGGCTACACCGGTAAACAGCCCTAAATAAAACGGAACGTTTACAAACACTATAAACGTGGATTTTTGTTCCCCTTACTCCACAACAAATCCTTTAAATTTAGCAGTATTCATAACAGAAAAAGAAATGAAAAATAAATGTATAAAACAAACAGAAATTGTAGTGGCATTCACTAGAAACAACATTTATTATAACCGTCTAAATGAATTTATTTAAAGCGAAACTGAAACTAGAGGCGTTTCTCATTCACCGATCCAAATGTGAGCACTTTGTGCATGTTTTGCTTGCTTGTGGTTAAAAAACGTAATTTATAATCCAGAAAAGAATGTAGGCCTACTATATATTCATCTCCATAAAAAACATTTGGTAAACAGAAGAAGAAAGTATAACCTATTCTGTCTTTAGAAGAAAATAACGGCGCATACAGGCAAGTAGACATACACACAGACTTCTGTTTACTGCTCTGTTTACTCACTTCATATACCCAATGCAGCAGCAGAAGTTTTTCTCTGAAAATGCAAGTAACGGTGCATTATGAGAGATGTAGTTGAATGCAGCGTTAACAAAATACACAACATTTCCTCCCCTCTTACTCTTTGAGGTCTAACACAGATTACTAATTAAACTATACCACCGGTAGCCATGAAATTATGAAATTCAGTTTCTCTTATTAACATATCTATGAATATACACAATCTCTCTTTTTTTAACTCAGAACATTCAGTCTTTTCTTGTTGAATTCTTATGTAAATGACACCATTAATTGTCTGTGAATGAGGGTGGACTACCTCAGACCCTAGTTTACCCTTAGGGGATTATTCTGCTTTAGGGGATTATTCTGCCCTGAAGCAATAAGGATAGCCCCTAACTAAGTATAATCCAAGAAACGCTGAAGTGGAAGACGCTCCCTTATTGGGTACCGGCAGCCTATTTGGTTCCCATTTTCTCGCAGAACAACAGGTGATGACAGGTCCTTAGCAGATGGGCAATCTGAGGTCTTGGTAGACCCCTCTGCGCATCCACAGTAGCTGCAACCCATTTCGGACCACTGCCATAATTCCGGGCCAGCACTGGTGAGCCTGTCGAAAAGGTTCTGTCCTTGGCTCACAGGTTCCGCCGCTGTACCTGTTGTTTTGTTTGTTTTTTTGCGGTAGGACAGTTTCTGTCCTAGTTTTTTGTTCAGTTTTCCTGAATGATGCTGGTTTAAGCAGTTCGGAGCTTGTCCTAAACTCTCTATTGAACAATAAATAAGCTGGTTAAACTTTGGTAGTTGCGTGCGGGGTACTGCGACAGCACAGCAATAAGCTATGAAGGCGTTGATGAAATGTGCCTTGCCTGAGCGAGGCTTTCAAGGCATGTTTCATAGTTTGGACAAGACATATGCAGACCAGAGCCATCAATGATGTAGCCCGGGTACTCAACTGAAGGCTGGAAAAATTAGCTTTTTTCCTTTTGCACTCTCAATCCATACTCTTTCTGTCTCTCAAGGGTAGCATCTAGGTGTTGCAAGTGTGACTCTTCATCAGTGCCAGTCACTAGGACATTGTATAAGTAACACATCGCTCCTGGAAGCCCTGCCAGAATCTGATCCATTGCTCGCTGAAAAAGGGATGGAGCCAAAGTAATTCCGAATGGTAAACGTTTGTACCAAAACAGGCCCTTGTGTGTACTGATGGCGAGAAGTTCTCTGGACTGTTCCTCAACATGCATCTGCAGGTATGCTTGGTTGAGGTAAATTTTACTAATTTTTCCCCCACTGTCAGCCCAGCAAAAAGGTTGTTAATGTGAGGCAAGGGATATTGTTCTGCAGACAACACTGGATTTACAATGACTTTAAAGTCCACACAGATCCTTATGCCTCCATCTTTCTTTAGAACTGGAACAATGGGTGTTGCCCACTTGCTCACACTGACTGATTCCAGCATCACAAGTTCAGCCAAACTTGCCTCTACCTTGGGTTTGAGTGCATACTGCAGGGGCCAGGCCTTTAAGAATTGTGGCTGGCTTCCCGGATCCACAGTCAATTTCACCTTGATTCCTTCCACAAGTTTTTCCGGAGAATACCTTCTAGATAAAGTGTTTTAGGCGTCATCATGTGTATGGTCTGCCAGTCCACCTTGAGTTGCTCCAGCCAAGAACGTCCCATCAATGCGGGGTAATCACCCAAGACCACATTCAATGGCAGTTTTTTTGTTTGTCCGGTCAGTTCAACTGTTACTTGGGTGAGTCCTTTCATGGTCACCGCTTCCCCAGTGTTTAAAGACCACATCATGTGGTTTGAATGGCAGGTGACTTAGTTTTTCTCTGTATACCAGATCCGACACCAGTGACACAGCAGCACTAGTGTCGATCTCCATTTTCACTGGCTGTCCTTCCAGCAGCACAGTGACCTTATTAGCCACAGGTTCCAACCTGTGACAGTGAGCACATACAAAGGAAATTCCTCATCAGATGAGTCAGTAACCTACTTGTTTTCCTGCCCAACTGTTTATATGCGTTTCTTTTGCTTCCTTCTAAATGCTATTTTCTGCTGCATTTTTCCTTTCCCTGCTTTATTCCTATATTTGCGCTCTATGTGTACTTTTTTCTTACAGCTGCGGCACTCCATATCCTTATACCAGCATGCAACGGGTGAGTGTCCAGTCTTACCACAACGGAAACATGGGCCTTTGTTTTCAGTTTGTTTTTCAGTCACCATCTTATACACTTTGCTGTTTGAGCTAAGTTGCTGGGCTTCCTTAGCGGCCAATTCCATCGACACACTCAGCTCCATTGCTCTTTGTAATGACAGGTTACTCTCGGTTAACAGCCTTTTCTGTATGCCCTCACAGCAGAGTAAACACACTAATCTGTCTCGAAGTGTGTCATTCAACGCATCACCAAATTTGCAGTGTTCAGCTAATTTGTTTTTAGCACTACCACAAACATTGTCACAGTTTCCCCTTCTAGCCGATTTCATCGGTGAAACTGAAATCACTCTGCAATTACTAAGGGCTTTGGGGAGACTGTTCACTATTTGATCATATGTGACCCTGGACCACAAAATCAGTAATAAGGGTCAATTTTTCGAAATTGAGATTTATACATCGTCTGAAAGCTGAATAAATAAGCTTTCAATTGAGGTATGGTTTGTTAGAATAGGACAATATTTGGCCGAAATACAACTATTTGAAAATCTGGAATCTGAGGGTGCAAAAAATCTAAATATTGAGAAACTTGCCTTTAAAGTTGTCCAAATGAAGTTCTTAGCAATGCATATTACTAATCAAAAATTAAGTTTTAATATATTTACAGTAGGAAATTTACAAAATATCTTCATGGAACACGATCTTTACTTAATATCCTAATGATTTTTGGCATAAAAGAAAAATCGATCATTTTGACCCATATGTATTTTTGGCTATTGCTACAAATATACCCCAGCGACTTAAGACTGGTTTTGTGGTCCAGGGTCACATATGTTTTCTCTCCAGTTTATTCTGGCTGCAGGAGGTTACGCAGTAGCGTAAATGTCTTTGGACCCATCACACTTAAAAAGGTGGGTACAACTTTTTCTTGAGTAATATAATTTGCTGCTACAAAGTACTCAAATCTTTCTCTATAAGAGCTCCACTGCTCACTACTTTCATCAAAAGGACCCATGTTGCCAAAAATCGCTGCCATTTTGTGCCATTCTCTGTCATTTGACAAACAATAGTCACTTATCTGGATCGTTGTCTTCCCTCCCCCTTTTCAGCCAAGACGTGGATTAGCAGCCAACTCGTATTACAGGTGCATCTCAATAAATTAGAATGTCGTGGAAAAGTTCATTTATTTCAGTAATTCAACTCAAATTGTGAAACTCGTGTATTAAATAAATTCAATGCACACAGACTGAAGTAGTTTAAGTCTTTGGTTCTTTTAATTGTGATGATTTTGGCTCACATTTAACAAAAACCCACCAATTCACTAGCTCA
>NW_015555715.1:854776-858112 GCF_001515605.1 Sinocyclocheilus anshuiensis
TCACCAGACCTGAACCCCATAGAGAATCTATGTTGTATTGTCAAGAGGAAAATGAGAAACGAGACCAAAAAATGCAGATGAGCTGAAGGCCACTGTCAAAGAAACCTGGGCTTCCATACCACCTCAGCAGTGCCACAAACTGATCACCTCCATGCCATGCCGAATTGAGGCAGTAATTAAAGCAAAAGGAGCCCCTACCAAGTATTGAGTACATGTACAGTAAATGAACATACTTTCCAGAAGGCCAACAATTCACTAAAAATTATTTTTTTTATTGGTCTTATTCTAATTTGTTGAGATAGTGAATTGGTGGGTTTTTGTTAAATGTGAGCCAAAATCATCACAATTAAAAGAACCAAAGACAAACTACTTCAGTCTGTGTGCATTGAATTTATTTAATACACGAGTTTCACAATTTGAGTTGAATTACTGAAATAAATGAACTTTTCCACGACATTCTAATTTATTGAGATGCACCTGTATTAGATGGCACTGTAGCATGCAGTGCAGTATATTTACGTATAGTTACGTATACGCAGGCCCGGTTATACAGGCACCCTCAAAAGAAAGCAAGAGCACCTTCGGTAGAAGCTGTCATAATAGGATATTGGCGAAACAGATCTGGCAAACTATGCAGTGTGTATTTGTGTTTGCACTTTGGAGAGTGTCAAAGGTTTCTATTTACAACGTGTTTTACAGCATTTAGCAATGTAGCCAATTTGTCATCAACGTATAGGGTAAAATTATGGCATCTAGGGTAAAATGGTGTTAGGCAGTTTATTTTTTCTTCATTGGATTTTTACCTTCATGATCTCAGGACCTAATGCAATCCAGACTCAAATCTGCATTACCATGAGCACAATCATTACCCAATAACCACTGCTCCAACATTAACGGTCATTGCTAAATTATTATATACGAATGGATTAAGTATGGCTAGCATTTTATAGCATAACTTGGCATGACATGTCAACTTGATGAATGTGCTATGCCTGTGGCGGTCAAGTAAGCATTAGCAATGGTAGGCAGCCATATGAAACACTCTATAGGAGCAATCTAGATGTTCACTTACCCACCCGGAATGAGGTTACAAAGTAAAGGGGTCTATTTTACTTGAGGGTGGTAGGCCTATCTTCTACAATTCTCAAGTTAGCATGTTTACTCTTACATTTTCTAAACAGAGAGGTGCTGTGAACAGATTCGAGTTTGTTGGAGAAAAGTAAGACATCTGTAGTCAGAATAGCAGCATTACCAGCAATAGTGTCGGCAATATTCAGTGTTAGAAGACATCCTTGTAGCAGTCTCGCCAGGGTGCGAACTATGGGGGAGCTACGGGGAGCTCGGCTCCCCTTAATAAGACATGGGCTACCCTGAAAAAAATCCTCAAAAAATATTGACAATGTGTTATTTTGACGTGCAATTTCAGTTTTGTGTAAAGTCATTGTAAGCCCCCTTTCAAATGCCCCTCTCCACAGTTTATTTTTCTGGCTGACTAACGAGTTTATGGTCACCGAATATATGTTTATTTTGTGCTGAAACTGGTATTAATGTGGAGGAGATGATCAGTTCACGTGCGCCTCGCGCTGCCGCATCTGTTGAACTGAGGCACAACAGCGATCTGTCACTCCACATTAAACAGCGCCAAACTGGCATTTATTGTTTGAATATTGCAATACAATGGACGGAATTTGAAATCTGAGACTTTGTTTCATATTAAAAGTACCAAAGCACAAAGCTTATTGCAATATATTGGATGGGAAGTGCCCTTCAATGTTCCATCCATTAACTGAAAACAGGCTAGACTAATCGATTCTTGGGATTTAAGAATCGATATAGTTCCGTAAAAATGAGAATCGATTAATATCGAGATATTGATATTTTTTACCCAGCCCTACCATGTTTACTGGCATCCTTTTATGCCAATATGATAACACTTTTGGTGTGAAATACTTTTGAGTTTATTCCTAAAAAAACTATCCTGTAAACTAACCTGGTTATCAATATACACTTTCTGATTTGATTCAGATGCACAGGGGTACATTTCAGTTGTAATGTGGATTTGTTTTACATACAGAAAGAAATTATTTCTTTGAATCAACATCGAACTGACTCAAGCTGAATGCTGCCTTCTGTAGAACTGCATATAGCTAAACTGAACTTGTTTAAAAATGTATGGGCTTTACACTGTTATTTAACTGAATGGAACCAACACTGAACTGACTTGAGCTGAATAATGACACTGTTGTCTTTTAGAGCTGCTTTACAGCAGAATTTATATTGTCTCCATAATTAAGTTTCCATAATTGATTCTGCTGTTTTCCTGTTTACTGCTGTGAAGCTGCTTTAAAACAATATGTATTGTATTAAGCATAGGGCTGGACGATATGGCCAAAATGTATATCACGATATATTTGTTAATTTCGATCGATACGGTATAATTCCGATATCGATATGAACACTATTAAAAAAAAGCCTCATAAAAACTGCCAAGAACACCCACAACAGATGTCTGTACCTATAAACTTATGAAAAATTAATTTCCCAAGTCTATGAAACCTCTTCCTATAAACTATTTAATTTTTTAGGAGGAAAAAAAAAACAGCACAAATAAATTAATGTTCACCTTTTATTTGTATTTAGCCTTCATACAAACAAGAAATGTGAAATCACTGTCAAATAAATATCTCAGAATCACCTTATTAATTATTAATATCTTTAAAGGGTTAGTTCACCCAAAAATGAAAATTAGCTTGTGTTTTACTTACCCTCGAAGCATCCTAGGTGTATATGACTTTCTTCTTTCAGACAAATCCAGTCGGAGTTATATTCAAAATTGTCCTGGCTATTCCAAGCTCTATCACTGCAGTCAGCGGGTGTTGCAGTTGAACAGTCCACAAGTCGTCGAATAAAGCTCGCGCATTCATAATAAAACGTGCCGCAGATGGCTCCGGGGGATGAATAAAGTCCCCCTGTAGCGAATCCATGAGTTTTTGTACGAAAAATATCCATATTTCAAACATAATAAAAACTTTTCTCTCACTTCCGCTATCTGTCAAACGCGGATCCGTTCCGGCAGAAGGCTTATGACGTATGCGCAGCACGCGCACCTCTGAGATATGCTAGTCTCACGAGTTTGTTTAATAGGAGCAAAGGAAGCAAAGTTTCCTGATGCTGAAAATTCAGCTTTGATCACAGCAATAAATTACATTTTAAAATATATTCAAATAGAAAGCAGATTTATTTTAAATAGTAAAAATATTGCACAATTTTTCTGTTTTTTGCTGTACTTTGGATCAAATAAATGCAGGCTTGGTGAGCAGAAGAGAATTCTTTAAA
>NW_015555715.1:867918-868702 GCF_001515605.1 Sinocyclocheilus anshuiensis
TATATATATATATATATATATATTACATTTTCTGTGAGTACCTTCTGATGAATTTGTGATTTAAAGGGTTAGTTCACCCAAAAATGAAAATTAGCTTGTGTTTTACTTACCCTCGAAGCATCCTAGGTGTATATGACTTTCTTCTTTCAGACGAATCCAATCGGAGTTATACTAAAAATCGTCCTGGCTCTTCTAAGCTCTATCATTGCTGTGGGTGGGTTTTTATGTTCAACAATCCAAAACACGTGAAATAAAGCACGCGCATCCACAATAAAACGTGTCTCGCATGGCTCCGGGGCGTGAATAAAGGCCTCCTGCAGCGAATCCATGCATTTTTGTAAGAAAAATATCCGTATATTTCAAAAGTAATAAACACTTTTCTCTCACTTCTGCTGACTGACGTACGTGGAAGCTGTTCCGGCGGATGATGTAGAACGTATGCGCAGCACGCGCACCTCTGAGATATGCTAGTCTCACGAGTTTGTTTAATAGGAGCAAAGGAAGCAAAGTTTCCTATACTTTAGCAAAGGAAAACCAGTCTCCTCTTGGTTTATATCGAAATCCTCCGACATTTTTCTTCGCAAATCTTCGGTTTGTACTTCTAATTCGTGACCTGCGTTTTGTTTTGTTCTCTCTTCGCATTCGTCACCAATCACGCAACGCATCTTACGTCATCCGCCGGAACTGCTTCAGTGTATGACGTGTGAAATGTAGTGTTTATTACGTTTGAAATATGGATATTTTTCTTACAAAAACTCATGGATTCGCTACAGGGGGCCTTTAT
>NW_015555715.1:868752-868909 GCF_001515605.1 Sinocyclocheilus anshuiensis
TGCAATACCCGCTGAGTGGCATTAAACAGCTTGAAAGATCAAAGACAACTTTTAACATAACTCTGACTGGATTCGTCTTTCGTCTGAAAGTCATATACACCTAGGATGCTTCGAGGGTAAGTAAAACACAAGCTAATTTTCATTTTTGATTTTTGGG
>NW_015555715.1:868980-869230 GCF_001515605.1 Sinocyclocheilus anshuiensis
AAAATAACTGTTTTCTATTTGAAAATATTTTAAAATGTGATTTATTCCTGTGATTTCAAAGCTGAATTTTGTAGCATCATTACTCCAGTCACATGATCCTTCAGAAATCATTCTAATATTCTGATTTGCTGCTCAAAAACGTTTATTATTATGTTGAAAACAGCGTAGACAGCGTAGAAGTTTCTTTGATATATAGAAAGTTCAGAAGAACAGCATTTATCTGAAATAGAAATCTTTTGAATCTTTTGTA
>NW_015555715.1:870373-870876 GCF_001515605.1 Sinocyclocheilus anshuiensis
TAGCATCATTACTCCAGTCACATGATCCTTCAGAAATCATTCTAATATTCTGATTTGCTGCTCAAAAACGTTTATTATTATGTTGAAAACAGCGTAGAATTTTTTAAGGTTTCTTTGATATATAGAAAGTTCAGAAGAACAGCATTTATCTGAAATAGAAATCTTTTGTAACATTATAAATGTCTTTATCGTCATGTCACCCATTGAGCATGTTTGGGATGCTCTGGATCGGCGTATACGACAGCGTGTTCCAGTTCCTGCCAATATCCAGCAACTTCGCACAGCCATTGAAGAGGAGTGGACCAACATTCCACAGGCCACAATCAACAACCTGATCAACTGTATGCGAAGGAGATGTGTTGCACTGCGTGAGGCAAATTGTGGTCACACAGATACTGACTGGTTTTCGGACCCCCCCCAGGACTCCCAATACAGTAAAACTGCACATTTTAGAGTGGCCTTTTATTGTGGCCAGCCTAAGGCACACCTGTGCAATAATCATG
>NW_015555715.1:870949-875058 GCF_001515605.1 Sinocyclocheilus anshuiensis
GTCAAATTTTACTGTTTTTGCTGTACTTTGGATCAAATAAATGCAGGCTTGGTGAGCAAAAGAGACTTCTTTAAAAATCTTACTGTTAAAAAACCTTTGACTGGTAGTGTAGGCTGGTTATTCTTATAGATTGAAACAAATGTGCTTCAGCCAGGATAAAGAGTATGAAAAGTGCTCTGAGTTGGTGCAGAAAACAAAAAAAAATTGAGCAACAACAAAAACGTTATTATTGAAAATGCAAACTGATTGTCTGCCAGCAGGAGGCGCTTTGTGCAATAATCATGCTGTCTAATCAGCATCTTGATATGCCACACCTGTGAGGTGGATGGATTATCTCGGCAAAGGAGAAGTGCTCACTAACACAGATTTAGACAGATTTGTGAACAATATTTGAGAGAAATAGGCCTTTTGTGTACATAGAAAAAGTCTTAGATCTTTGAGTTCAGCTCATGAAAAATGGGGGCAAAAACAAAAGTGTTGCATTTATAATTTTGTTCAGTATATATCGAAATATCGGAAATGTGTTTAAAAATTATATCGCGATACATATTGATATTGAATTATTGTCCAGCCCTAATTAAGCACTATAAAAAGGTGACTTGATAATGCTGTAAATTATAAAGGAAAATGTTTCAGAATGGAGCAACTAAAGTTAAATTTTACTAAAAATAACTACCTCAGAGTCTGTGAAATGTACTACAGCGGTTGGATTGCTATTGCTTATAGCTCATGAGGACAACTCAATAGAAAGACATTTTTTGTCTTTGGTACACAGGGTTTTTATTATGTCACACTTAATGCAAACTGCAAATTCACATTCACAACTCATGAAAATATGATTTCTTTCACCATGGTGCTGAAGATTCGGTGGCGTGCTGATCCTGAAAAGGCAGAAAACACAGGGAACCTTTTAACAGTACATTGCTAAAAATAATAATAATAATAATAATAATGATGATGATAATGATAATAAACAAAAAAATAACAATGGGGAATAAACTATGCAGGTAGTCAGTTCATTCAACAGAATGCAGTATGGAAATTTACTGTACAAATACGTTTTCAATAGGCATGGAGTAAAAGATCGATCTTGTAACTTAAGGAATCAGTATGGGGATTGATCAGATGAAGATCTCAATTAATTGGAAAATCAATATCAATACCCAGACCTACTTAAGGCTGGACATTCCAGCCAGTGGTAGCCTATAGTTGCAGAATTGCCCATAAGGCAGCATTCAGCGTTGTTTTCATAAAATCACAGCAAGTCTTTCACAGCAGCTTACAGTATGAACATTGACAAGACAGTGTTGTGTCTTTGTGAATAAAATGTGTGTTTGTGAAAGTGCTTGGTGTGAGACACCTATTTTACACTGGCTTCGTACAGTAATTACTTCTCTTTCCTCATTGCGATAAGGCTTAAGGCCATTTGCTCCAGATTCATTTAACAGTACGTCTCCATTAATGGAAAACTGCACTTGAGAGGTAAAATGAGTGAAATAAAGGCATTTCAAAGAATTTCAGTGGATAATACCAAGAAATACATTTTCTCAATGAAATTTTATCCAAAAATTAAGTAACTTGGATTCTAGGACTAAGAACAGTATTTAGAGTCAGTGTTTTTTAGGCTGTTACAACTGCTTGAATTCAGAGTGCATTCCCAGCACTGAAGTGAGATGCTGAGATATACAAGATCACAGCGGACAGTCTAATCTTCCAGTAAACATACACTTCACCGGCATCCAATAAAAAAAATATTTCTCATTATTTGTTTGCTCCTGGCGGCATTCTGTCGCAGTTTTCATTTTTATTTTTATTAAAGTCGCCTCACAAAATGCTAGCAGCAGCTCCACAAAGACCCAACAGCATGCTGGCACAATCGCTAATGTCATAAAAGCACTGAGAAGGGGGTTGTCTTTTTGGACTTATGATGGCTCTGGGGGGTGAGGGGGCTGAACTAATGTGAGCTCGTAGACAGGACGCAAATACCTGACACATCAGTTAACACGTCTCTCAGCAGAGCGCTGTTCCAGCCCTGACACGGCCAATCACGTCTCTGTGCGTGTTGACTTCCGGCACTGGCACCATTGCACCCATCATCTATCATTTACTGGACTTTTCGCAGAATCAGCAGCACTGCACCCTTCCACCAGGCCTAATCTAAGAGGTATAGGCAATGTGTGTGCCAAAGAGAAAAGGCGATTAAGTTGTCATGGTAGCCCAGTAATGTAATGGCTATCTTGAATCAGACCAGACCTTGTCTAATGGCGCTTTTCCACTGCACGGTAAGGCTCGGTACGGTTCACCTTTGGGGGGTTTTCCACTGGGTACAGTACCTGGTACTTTTTTTAGTGCCACCTCGGTTACACCTTTTTTTAAACAACCAAAAAGTGGCGGTTTCGTTGTCTGTTGAGGAAGTACAGACGTTCCTCTCGTTGATAGCAGAGGAGCGGATCCAGCGAGAGCTTGATGGGGCGACGCGGCATGAAAAAGTTTGTCAGGAGTCGCGGCAGTATAGGCGGTGCAATCAGGGTTTAAATTGGGCCGGGGCCGTCCGGGGTTTGAGCCCCGGCACATAGACTCCAGGGCTCGACATTAACGCTTCGTTAACGCCAGACGAGTAAGCATGTGGAGGTAAAAATTCAAAATGAAACGTTTTTATATTTAAAATACAGTTAGTTAGGCAACAATCACACAACGTTTTCACCATTACGACTGTTTAATAGTTCAATAAGCAAGTACAATAATATTAGGTCACTTACATTTTAGGCGGAACCACAGCGCATCTCACAACAACCAGCCGATTCATTGCTGAATGATTCCGTGTTCTGAGCAGATCGGTTGAGTCAGAGTTTCATTAGCCCATGCATAAACATTTGATGAATCAGCCGTTTGAACGAATCGCTTAAATGAACAACTCAGTGACTCACTCAATAAACGCTTACTACTGGCACCTACTGGCGTTTTAATTTCGTTTAAAAGTATCATTTCCACCATCGTTTCTTGTTTGTATATTCCAAAAAATATTGAAAACAATCTCATAACATTATTCAATGCAGTTGTATTTTTTTCAGTGTAAATTATTTAATTTGATAACGTATAATCACATTATTATAATTTAATTTATAGATTAAATGTAAGAATTTGAAATTAAAGATGAAGTATTAATGAGGTTAGGGGGAAAATGCCCTCTATAAAAGGTAAAAAATGCCCTTGGATTAAATATAACAAAACATTCAGATTTACGTGTCACAGCTGATAGAAAACTCATAAGAATATTGCTTCAGAATAAATCATATTTGCAAAAAAAGAAAAAAATTATATATATATATATATATATATAAGCCCGACACCATTGAGCATATTGAACTGATTTTCCACATAATGTACATTATGGTTTCTCTATGCCCCGCCTTTCTGAAACACGTCGATTTTTACAAAGCTCATCGGTTTGAAAAGCGAGGTGTGCTCTGATTGCCCAGCTATCCAGTGCGTTGTGATTGGCCGAATGCCTCAAGCGTATCTCTTTGGATTTGAGACTTTGGTCTTTGCAACTTTACAAATCTTCTTTATGCACCAAGAGCTTGTAACACTCCAAAGAGAAAGGAAAAATTGAAATCAGATCATATGACCCCTTTAAAAAAATCGCTTTTCAAGAACTACAATGAACAGCTCGTTTGGACTACAGCGTTTGTTTTCCGGGTTTTGTGATATCACAAATCGGCCCATTAGAATATCATTAAAATAATTCCCGCCTACAGAAATTCGAATGGTTGGGAGCTTGTAATCTGCAGAATTTACACTTCAATTATGAGACTACAGTGTTACTCATACATTGAGTGCGGGTGTTTTTAGATCACTGTATTTCTGAAGGAAACCGACTGTCTTCAGAAAATTGGATGTCATTTTCATTTAACCTTGCATGTAATGTCTGATAAAGCAGTGTTTTTTTGAGCGCTTTGTGTACAGCCGTTACCGGGGAAACCTTGATATCTACCATTTCAGAGAATGCGTTTGCATATACTGTATATGCTGCCTGGGAAACACTGGACTATGGTATAAATAAATTCAACTGTATAACAGTTTCACTGCAATTCATGTTATAATGTTAG
>NW_015555715.1:875068-910744 GCF_001515605.1 Sinocyclocheilus anshuiensis
TACATAGTAAATGCAGTTATTTTTAAGCGGTTGTTGACATCCTATCTAAAACGTGATTTAGCCAAAAAAACAATAACGTTGCCACTCTAATATGTCTTGCAATATCTGTGCGTGCAAATGTTCTACGCAATCCTCTTTTTCAATATTCTCTGGGTCTGAATCCGGCTCAAACTGATATGGCAATATTGACGCCATCCTTAACTAAACCGGAGCAGACGGAACTTGCTGCTTTGGCAAGGGGCGGGGCAGTACTGAAACACCGTCTAAACTGTTCGCCAATCACAACGCACTGGGACAGCTAACCAATCACATTTCACTTCTCGGAAGGCGGGCGTTCATCAAACCTGGAACTAATCGAGCCGTTTGTGGCAGACTGGGGAGAAAGGTATTGTAATAATGTAAATTATGTTAAAAAAAATGCGTTTTTCGAACCACCAAGCATGAGAGCATGTTCTAGTACACCCCCAAAACAAATTCAAGACATTGTAAAAGAGCATAATAGGACCCCTTTAAGAATGAAAAGCAGTAAGTTTTAACTAATAATCTGACTCTATATTGAAGTTACAATTAGTGCTGTGACCAGCAATCGTAATGAGAGGGAAAATTTTACTACTGTGTAGAAAGTGTTGAACCCAAGATCCTACATAATCGCATAATGAGGCAATGAAACTCTTAACAGCTTTAAACACGCTAGTGTTTAGTGACACTGATGCAAAAAGAGTAAGATAAATAATTATCCCTATACTAAGTGGTTTGAGTAATTTATAAAATGATAAACTATACCTAAAAATTAAAATAAAAAAAGTTGCTGATGCTTAAACTGCAAATTAGAGCAAAAATAGAAACGCACACATACACAATTACATAAATATACACACTACATTTCAAAATGGATTACTGTTTATTATTTTTTATTTTTTTTTTTTTACACATTTCGTATAATGATATACTACAGCTAATTTTTATTTTTACTAATTTAATATAGGAATGCCCATGTTTCATCATTGTTATGCTGCCCATGTTTCCCAACTTGAAGTGTGTGGAGGTCTAGACCTCCTGATGGTTCATTTGCTTTGCCCTGTACTCTGATTTGGACTCAAAAAGTATTATCTGTGTATCAGCATCTTAATTAAACTGGCATTTAATTAAAGGAGTCAAGGTGTTTACATTATCCCTCTCCTTCCTATGATAATAAGGAAAAGCAATTTAAAGGAGGATGAATGTTGGTGTGTAGTTAAATGGTTGAATGCAAATCACTAAATGATTCTCTACTCAATACTGTGCACTATTGGCTGGCATTACATTATGAGATGATAGATAGATTGGATGAAAGAAACCTTGGCAGTCTGTCAGGTTGTAGCCTTTCTGTTTTCCTGCACATATTAATGAACGCTTACTGTAATTAGTGTAAATGTAACTTGACATGTCTCAATAAAATATTGTTTGCAGGCAAAGGGTACTAATGCAACTTGCATTACCAGTTTATGCCTATCGGTGTCTTTAATAGGGGTCAATGGGCTAACATTAGCTGCACTATGTAAAGTCAGTCAGAACAAACTGGAACTCGCATTGCAGCTATGGTTAAATGACAAAACTCCCCTTCAAGATAATGTACCTCAGTGTTGCCAAGTCTGAGTTTTTCCCATGGAATTGGGCTATTTTTACACTGTTGCCGCGAGATGTTTTTTTTTTTGTCTGTGTGTTCGACGGAGGGGAAAACCATAAGAAGAGCGATTGGGCTAGTTTTGGTCTTGTTTTGAATAGCAATTGGGCTGGTTTTGTTTTGCACACCTGGCAGCACTGATGTACCTACTTTACCAGTCATGACTTAAACAAACAGTTGAAAAAAAAAAGAATCATAGCAAGGTATCTATTAATCCCAAATAGTTTTCATGCACTATATGTTTATTTTGTTACCCAGAGGGGCTATTTCCACCTGATGTGGCCCATAAAAATGACTTTTGTTGTTTTTACCTGATGAAGTCTCATTGAATCAGTAATATTTAATATTATATGACTCAAATAAATTCAGTTATTTTTGATGTTACCACATTAATCACATTTTCAGGTTTCAAGTGTGTGTACAGTATGTCTATCTTTCCACTACAGAACACAAAAGAAAAAGAATTGACTGTAAAAAAAACTCTTTTCCATACAATCACGATGAATAGGGCCTGAGGCTTTCAAGCTTAAAAGCAGACATAAAAGTAGAGTCTGATTCATCGGACTCCTCCTTTTTAGCTTGATCTTTGAATGGATGATTCTGTACACTAAACTCTGGTTCAAGTTATTCATTCATTTAATCAGACTGCTCCGGTTCTTAAAGTTCAACTCACTGACTCCATGATCTGGTTTCAGCTATTAAGATAAGGGGAATATTATCAGTGAATTATCCCATCATTCACGTTCAGAAACTGAAGTGTCCCGGAATTGCAAGATTGAGAAAAACTTTCAAGTAGTAAGACACAATAAATACACATTATATATATAATTCGGTAATTTGTGTTGTGCATTTTATGGGGAGTGAGTGAGTTCTAAAACTTTTACACCTGATGGTAACATTTAATTTTATACTGTCCTTGTTACATGTACTTACTATAGTAATAACAATAAATTATGCATAATTACAAACAACTAACCCTAACCCTATAGTAAGTACATGTTGTTACTATTATTAAATGTTGTTACTAATATTAATCAGTACCTAATTGCATAATTACTTTGTAGGACCTTTAAAATAAACAAATCAAATAAATAAAAATAAATAAAGAGTAACCAAACTGATTTTTAATCCCTTAATTAAATGCACCACAAATAAATTATGTTGTCTGTTATATAGGGACTACTGAACTGACATTTACAATTAATTTTGAAGTGCAAAATATTGAAAATCAAAATGTGTAAACAAAGCTCTGTAAAAAATTTACTTGAAAAGTGAAAAGTTCTAAGCACACTTGCAGTCTTCACGTCAGTTTGAACACTTGGACCAAATGCAGGAAAGACAAGACCACAACGGTGGGTACTGGAAAAGGCCCATAGTCTAGACCATTCGTTATAGAAATTACAGCTAAATGATCAGATCAGAGTTATTGATATTCTTTAGAATGGATAGTGTGTACATTGGCAACTGAACTGTGACAAGTGGGGCTTGTACATCAAAAACGGTTGCTACAGAATGTTACAGTCACGTATACTTCAGTGATGACTAAGACTTTGCATGTGTGCAACTCCACAAAAATGAACAGAAAATGCAGAGATTCTAATAAGAATTGCAAGGTAGCAAATGGAGAAAATGCTTTTGTTCTGGGTGTTTTATGTAGCCAAAAGAAATGTGTCACGAAAGTTGATGTTGAAATTCTGAGAAAGCTGGTTTTCTGACGCAGTGCCACTGCCTCAACCTCAGCGTGAAGAGAACAACAACAGCATGCCACATTACGCATGGCTCCAGGTCAACTGCCTGGTGTTCTACATCTCATCATTATGAGTGGGTGTGATCAGCCCCACCAAAGGGCACAGGCACCCAGCCATGAAACTAATAATTCACAATTAGTGGGAGTGCCCCTTAAAACTGCAGTAAGAGACTTTAAACTGCACATCACGATGCAGCTGATGTGTTTGAGTGCATGTAATAGGGGTGGGTGATATGACCAAATCTTATAGACTACCAAGTTTAAAATAAAAAAAGAAAAAAGTTTTTGAAAGAAGTGTCTTATACTCCCCAAGGTTGCATTTATTTGATGAAAAATACAGAAGAACAGTTATATTGTGTAAAATTTAAATTTAAAACCGTTTCCTATTTTAGTATATTTTAAAATGCTATTTATTCCTGTGAGGGCACAGCTGAATTTTCAGTAGCCAATAATCAGTGCTCAAGGAACAATATTAATGATTATTAATGTTAAAAAAAAATAATAATTTATTTAATATTTTTGTAGAAACCATGATACACTGCCATTGAACAGTTTGGGTTAGAAAAATAAATAAATAAAAATATAAGAATACTTTAATGCAGCAAAGATGCATTAAGTTGATCAAAAGTGACAGTAAAGTCATTTATAATTTTACAAAATATTTATAATAACTATAAACATAACATTATGTAATAAATAATAATTATTATTATATTTATAATAAAATAAATGTTTTTCTTTGAACTTTCTATTCATCAAAACAAAGAAACCTGAAAAAATGTATTACAGTTTCCACAATGACATTAAGTGTTTTCACTGTTTATAATAAGATTATAAATTAAACCCTAACCTAAAATAATACGGTTATAATTGAACACCAGTAATAGTCACGGTGCATGTGGAGAGATGAGGTGAGGACTCAAGTTGCAGGAAGAATGGTCTCTCTTTTTAATAATAAAATGAAACAAATGAACAAAAACCACCCCGAGGGGGAAAAACAGGCAGGCAGGCTAGGAACTGCACTACAGGCAGACATAACACACACGGCGTAAAAAACTGACGAAAAACAACGGATCAGCACAGGACTGCAAATACCAGGAGAATAAATAGGGAAACAAACGAGGAGGGTAACAAGGGAGACACAGGTGGAGCAACTTAAACAATAATGAGGTTACAAGATGGGCAGGGTCAGACAAGAGATGGAGAGCACATGGCACCAAACAAACACAACCCAAGCCATGTGCTCACAGAAAAACACAGTGTCCTCTGGTGGCCATCCTGGGCACACCAGCTGAAGGCTGTGACAGTTATAACTGATAAGTGAGCACCAAATCAGTGTATTCCAATGATCACGTGACACTGAAGACCGGAATAATGGCTGCTGAACAGCTTTACCATAAAATAAATTACATTTTAAACATATATTAAAATAGAAAACAATTTTTAAATTGTAATGATATAAAGGCAGTAATCAAATAAATGCAGCCTTGGTGAGCATAAGAGACTTCGTTCAAAAACATTAATAAAAATCATATTTATTCCGCTATTTTGAGCAGTAGTGTATCACAGTATAAATAATTTTCTCTTATTATATACTTATTTTTGCAAGAAATTAAACCCCAAAATAAAACAAAAGAATAGGTCTGGCAGAACTGCAAAAACAACTTCACGTTATGTGAAGGTTAAAAACAAACCTCAATACAGTAAAACAGTAAATATGACTGGATGAGCCACTTTTGATGCCATATACACATTTCTTGACCGCACATTATATACAGTCATGCTGCCCAGCCGTAGCATGCGGTTATGTCTGAGTGCATGGATGAGAGCACCTCCTGTCAGTTAATGTGTGTCAAAGACATTTACCTCTGCCCTTCACAGTTCACTCCCTCATCCATCTGTTTTTCATCTTGTGTCCTAGTGCTAAGGACTGATTATATTCTTTAACAAAGTGAGAGGCACACATATTGCACCCTTCAGACTCCCCACTGAGAATCATTATCTGAATCCCCATGATAATGCAAAAGGTCAGACGGATTCAACCAGACTAACACACCGCTCTGGTGGGTCACTAAATCGTCGACATTAATCTCTCTACTTTGTTGTCAATCATTGAGGCTTCTTTTATAGCAGCCTACAAAAGTGAACACATTAAAAGCATCTCTCTATTTTTCTGTCTCTTTGAGCCTATGTCTTACTGATAGCTGAAAGCATCTCTTTATTTGCAGTCGTAATGGATTCCCTTGAGGGCGAAAAATAAATTCACTTTTTTATATATTATCAACACTAACAGAGAATGAAATATCCATAAGCATAAGAGGTAATTAGAAATGCACTGAAATTTCAGCCACTAACATTTTTTGCACAAAAATGCCATTAATTGCCATTAAAATCTTGGTCAAAAATGTGAACAAAAACCGTTAACCATTACACAGCATGTTAATTGATCCAGGTTTAATTAAATCTATTGGAAAATGATGATGGATGATATATTGACAGAAAAGACGACAACATCTCATGTGACACATGACAGAAGACAAGATTCTTTCAAAATTGCTACCTTTCCTTTAGCAATTGAAAATTTGCCATTTGACTTCTGTTGTTTATTCTAAAGTACTTTAACTTGGTGAAAGCGACTCAAAACAAATCAAATGCTACACTTAATACCATGCATTGTGTTCTCTTCAATGGTCTTTTACTATCAAGGCAAGGCAAGTTTATTTATATAGCACATTTCATACACAATGGTAATTCAAAGTGCTTTACATAAAAGAAATTCTTGCAATGTTTTTGAGATTATAGTATGCTGATTTAGTTACTGCTTTGACATGACTACTGAAACTAAGGTCTGTCTCCAGAATCACACCAAGATTCCAAGGTATGCATTCACCTTGAGAACTTCATCTTTGTTTCCAATCAAATCAAACCTTCTTATCAGGGAGGTTAGCCTGTCTCAGAAATGAATGCTTGGTTGTCTTGCACTTTTGTGTTGTTGAAAACTCGTTATTAAGGCATTAATAGCTAAATGAAGGCATAAATTGTAAGGGAGAGGACTAAAAACGCATCACATCTGAAAAACACAAAACATAGAAAAAAAAACATCATAATTGTTGGTTCAGTCTGAGCAGACAGAAAACACGCTGTAAAAAATGACCGTGAATTTAACGGTAAAATACTGTAAAAATGCTACAGTAGAAACCTGTTAAATGGTTAACGGTAAATTCCCTTTCTATATTCGGTGAAAAACTGAAGTTAAAACCGTAAAACCTAAAATGTTTCTACTGTATTTTTTACGGTAAAATTCCGGCAACCACAGCTGCCGGTTTTTTACCGTACATTTTACAGATTTTTGTTTTTACAGTGATATCTTAGTTTAAAAAAGTCAATGATGAATTCAGTCCTAGCATTGTAAATATCAAAGTCAAAGGGTGTTATTCACCAAACACAAGCATAGTGATTTTCTGTGTAAATGGCTCGAAAATTCTCTTATGTAAATTGTCCCATTCAATTTAATTCAGTTTATGTGAGAATGGAATTATCAGTTATTTACACAGAAATATGTTTGGCTCAAGTTTCATGATAAGGCCCACAATTAGCAGAGTTTTTGACTGAAATTTTGGAATAAGATATTAACAGATATTAAAATCGCATATGTTTATGCTTTAGATGAAATCTAATTAAAGATCTAAAAGGTCAAATAAAAACTGCAGATTAACTGAAAGTTTTCTTTTGTACGAATTATCTCTAAAACATCAATTGCAAGCAAGATCTCTCTTTCAGTTTCTAGCTTTCGTTTACATGACTTATTTGGATTTTTTTTTTCATGTTCTCAATTTAATGGTTTCAAAGCCTGTCATTATCTCTAAGAGAACAGTATATAACATTTAATCAGATGTATAAGACCGGTAATTTGCAATTGTCATTGTTAGTATCATTGTGCTTTCATTTTTAATAGCTGTTTTTGAGTTTCTTCTCAACAGACAATTTAATTGTTATAATTGTTCTGACTTCATTTGCAGCATCTGTTTTCAGTTTACTATAACAAGACAAATAAGGGCATCACCCGCACAGTAAATCTATAAATACTTACTTAACCTTTACAGCATATGGACCTTGAAATAACACATGGGATTCTCTCTACCTCTCACTGTCTAATTTCTCACATAAAGCATTTACTGTACAATGATACAATGAATCATCTTGTTGGAGCATTGGTTTCTATATTAACTATTAACAAGTTCATGCTTTAACTCACAGCTGCTTTGTTGTTCACCGTGTACTTCTGTGAAGATAGAATATTGCGATTCTTTAAGAAAATGTTCCCTAAAATGAATAAGAGTTGACAAAACAGGAATGAGAGAATGAGACAAGTGAATGTTAATTTGCAATAATGAAGAATATTATTCAAAGCATCCAGAGCTTAAAATTCTCAATAATTCAGGACTCTGCTCTTTTCTAATTCTATATTGATTTCTCTGCTTTCTCTGTTAAAGAGATAAAAGGCCAGAATGTATAATGAGAACAGTGTTTCACTGTGTTTGAAGGCGAGCTCTGTTTGCCTCCGACTAATCTCCTTTAGTTCAAATTGCTTAATTGGATTAAATACTTTGGCCTAAACGGTGTCATACTATTCTAAATGTGTCATCACATTCAAGATACGCACAATTTTCTAAAGCTCTAAATTGTAAATTGTTCAGGTGTTGCCACAGTATTAGTAGTCCGTACCAGTAAAATTTCACAGTTCTCTCTTTCATTCAAATTATTAATGGGTTATGTACAGAAAAGTTATAGGCTATAAAAAAAAACAAGCAAAGAGGGCTCCCTTTATAATAAATGAGGCTGATATCACTTCATATCAGGCAAAGCACAAGCTCACTGAGTGAAAACTCCCATTATAATCAAAACAATCTGTCTATACTCAGAGGCAACTGTTGCAATTCAGAGGCCTGTTTCAAAGAAACAGTTCTGATCATAACAGTAGACCTGCTGGTAAAGAAGTGACAGGTACAAGAAAAATAGCCACAAAAAAAAAATGTACACATAAACAGGAGGGAAAAAACAAGATATCAAAGAAAATGAAGAAACGTAAAAAAGGGAAGTGAAGTGAAGGTGCTGTTCTAGAGGGAACCTTTAATTATTTTGCATCGCCTAAGGATTTAGACATTTTTATGTGATGGCCATACAAATAATAGGGTTCTCTGTGGTTTCAAAATGTGTTGTGGGTGTATGGCCTGGATGAGACTTCCCGGCCTGAAGTCGTGTCCCAGTCCAGCCCTGATGGGACTGTTTGAAAGAAGGTACCTGTTGACCTGGTACTCTTGTACTACTGGTACTGCATAAAGACTTTTTACTGTCACATGGGGTGAAATCTCAGAAATGTTGAGGGAGACGGATCGAACAATTGAAGATTAGGATTTATTAACAAAAACCAATGAACACAAGGAGAAAAAAACAAAGATATGGAGCAAAAAAAGCACAGCCAACGAAAGCCAAAACCTTACAAGGAACACAGGAAACACTGGCAAAAAACAGTATGTCAATGGAGTAGTATGACCAAATTTACAGTTTTTATTAAACAGTAGGCAAAAATTCCTGGATGACCTATTTTCCTTAATATTCTGCAGTGCACATCCAGGGGACACTTTGCTATCCTATGAGGCCACAGGAGAGGATTTGGGAATGGCAGTGGAGCAGCGCAACTGACTCTCTTAGGTAATATGACAATGACAACATGAAATATATAATACACCTGGATTAAATTCATACTACACACATTCATACAACAGAATGCGAAGTAATTATTTATTACTATTCAAAGGAAGTATTAAAGAAGGACACAGCCAAGGGCTTAAATACACAGAGGGTAACTGTGAAACAAGAAACTCCGGAGGGTGTGTCAGTACTATCAAGCAATAATGAGGGAAATCAAAAGGACTAAAGGACTACAAAACAGAGACAGGAAACGGAAAATTCCAAAATGAAACACAAAACAGAAAAAACAGAAAAAATTACATTCTTTTTAAATTTAAGTATTGACTTGGACCCGAAGTAACAAGGTACTTTTAACAACACGTTTTTACAATGATTTGAATAGTTAGCATCACCATGGCACAGCAGGTCATAAATGCAACAGCAGACTAGTGAGCTGTATGAATGTGCTCCTTCAGGCAAATGAGGGAAGAACAGCTCCTTGAGGACTGAATTAGTCTTTCTGATCTCTTAATCAATTTTGAAAGTATAGAATAAGTAACAGAATTCTACTTTCATAGCCGAAGAAAATAAATCAGGTTGGTTGTGGGCAATTGGGTGTCAGTGAGAACGTTAATTTGCTTCTGAGTTTATCAGGTGCGCACTTATTCCACATCTATGCTTTTGATCTGTGCTGCCACACAATATGCTCATAAAACAAGCTGTGAGATGAATAATCTATAACTTCAGGAGACCTTAATGTGGCAGGTGATCTCGCTCAGCCTGGAGGATTTGTTCACAAGTAGAAATATGTGTGTGGAGGTCTGTTGCAAACCCATAAAAATCATAACCTATGGCAGTGTCAGAGCATTTGCATATATGTAATGGAATATTCAAATGTGCCAGAGCACTCGTAGATGGAGCAGGTGAGTGTGTAATGATGACACAAAGCCCTGTGAGGAACAGAAGTGATTAATGAGGGCTGAACGCAACTCACACCAACCTTGCACACACAGGCCAGAAAAACTGGGTCAAACTCACAGGTTAACGCTCAGTCAACCAGCGGAGCAGAGACTTCTGCGGTCTTTACGTTCCACAAGTAAGTGACGATAATGGCATCAATCGATGTCTACTCAGGGCATAAAAGAAGAAGAAAAAACAAAGAAAGATAGGAGATCAAGAGGAGAAAACCTTTTGCTGTGAAAGTGGTCACCCATACTAGGAATTAGTGCTCTGCATTAACCCATCCTAAGTGCACACACACAGCAGTGAACACACACACACACCATGAACACACACCCGGAGCAGTGGGCAGCCATTTATGCTGCGGCGCCCGGGGAGCAGTTGGGGGTTCGGTGCCTCGCTCAAGGGCACCTCAGTCGTGGTATTGAAGGTGGAAGAGAGTGCTGTGCATTCACTCCCCCCACCTACAATTCCTGCCGGACCGGAGACTCGAACTCGCAACCTTTGGGTTACGAGTCTGACTCTCTGACCATTAGGCCACGACTCTCACCCCCCCCCCAAAAAAAAAATTACTCTGTGCAGGCGAGAGTAAAATGTTACAAAAATGACAGTGAATTGTTTTGTCAATTAACCTAAAATGTATTTCATGTCATTCAAATAAACCGGTTTTATTTAAGTCAAAAAAAATATTTACAAACCTTTTTTCACATGAGAGTAAAAAAAATTGCGACGCTACTGGTTGATAAGATGTTTTTAGAAGAAGCCTCTTATGCTCACCAAGGCTGGATTTATTTGATCAAAGTTAGAGAGAAACAGCATTATTGTGAAATATTATTACATAACTATGTTCTATTTTAATATATGTAAGATGTCCTGTGATGGGAACGCTTAATTTTCAGCAGCCATTACTACAGTTTTCAGTGTCACATGATCCTTCAGAAACCATTCCAATATGCTGATTTTGTACTTATTTAAGAAACAATTAAGAGACATTTCTTGTAATTATCCATGTTAAAACTGTTGTGCTACTTAAAGGGGTCATATGACATTGCTAAAAATAACATTATTTTGTGTATTTGGTGTAATGCAATGTGTTTATGCGGTTTAATGTTCAAAAAACACAGCGCTACTCTACACTGCTCAAAACTTGCGTTTGAATCGTCATTGGCAAATTCTTTAAATATGAAAATGTACTTACAGGGTGTGAGTCAGAAGCGCCAGACTGTCCTTGCAAAGTTGGAATTGCCCCACTTTATAGAAACAGACACCGGCATTGTAGGCTACTCTCCCAGGAAATGGTCCTCATCCTCCATAAAATGCACTGCGCACATCTGAATATTTGGGTTGAACTGTTCCGGAACGGTGTTGTAAATATAACTTCACCACTGATTTCTAGTCGTTCTTCTTTATGCACCAAGCGCTTGTAACACTCCAAAGAGAAAGAATTTAAATCACATCATATGCCCCTTTAATATTTGTGGAAACGGATAAATTTTTTCAGGAGCCTTTGATGAATAGAATGTCCAAAAGAACAGAATTTATTTGAAAGATATTCTTGGTGACAAATGTCTTTACTTTCACTTTTGATCAATTTAATGCATTACCTGTTGATTTCATTCATAAACAACTCACAACTGAGACTTTATTTCTCGTAATTTTCAATGTTGTATCTCACAGTATGACATTACTTCACAATTACCCATTTGATTTATTACTCTAAAGATGGGGGGAAAAAAAAAAAAAAAACTAATACTATTTAAATACAATAGAACTGAATGACCATCTTGCGACCCCTGATAAAAGGGAGCAAGCCGAAGGAAGAGAGAGAACTGAATGACCATCATATTCATGTACCTTGGTATTTACGTAATACTTCAGAAAAGGTACTTCAAAGAATACCATGGTACAAAATGTGGTATTACCATGGAACCATTCCTTAAAAAAAATTTTTTAAAAAAAACATGTTATTTCCAAAGTCAAGAGACGCTTTTGCTTACTTTCATTATGTGTGGCAATAAGTGGTCAGGTAGGGGAAATTACCAACAATGGATACAAATCGACTATGCCACCCGGAATATACCGGGACATAACAACCCTATACAAGGGCACACAGGTTCGTTGCCAAAGGCAGGGTGAGCATGGAGACATAGGCAAAGTATAAAAATTAAGCCATTTATTTATACACAAATGAAACAGTTTAACACATTGGTTTTTATACACAATCTTAATCAAATCAGATACACAAATCTACCAGTTACAGAAATGACCAGTAGAAGAGAATTGGCCAGCGGGGGCATTTTGGATTGTCACCTCACACCACACAGTTGTGAAAGCAATACAATTGGCTAAGTACCGCACTCCATGTGGACACGCTAAAAGACTACAACCCCCGCTTTAAGTTTCTACTCCTAAATGACAACATGGTTAACGGTACAAACTTCAAAACACATTCAAAGATACAAAACTCACTTTCATACCACAACAGAACAATCTACTCCAAAAAGAGTCCACATACACATTCGACAACTACTTGTACAAAGAAAAACAAAAAAAAGAAAACAAAAAAAATGAACAGTAGTCTGCACCAACGGGAGGAGCAAAATGGCCGAACAAGGCCAAATATTTTACTTGTCTCCCTGCTAACTCACACTCAAGTTAATGAATGGCTGCTCATGAATGAATAAAAGAAAACCCATACAAACCAAGTTAACCAAAACAAGACCAAGACAGACAAAGTTAAAACAGTCACCCAACAAACACTACAAACAAAACAGCAGTGCAGTCACATCTCTGATGTACATTCGTCTCCAACCAAGTTACTGGAAACCCCTGGATGTGCAGTTACACCGAGAGAGATTTACCATGTAGCAAAATGCATGGTAGCTCATCATGCAAGACCACGGCCACTAGCATGCTGATGACCAAAAGAAAAACGACAAATAAAGCCTCTCCTTATATAAACAAAACAATCATTTTTATAACTGGGAGACTAACCTGAAAAAGGCTTAACTGCTAAAACCACAACAGCAGGCTGCACCAAGCCCCATCCCTTGTTCATAATGACGTCCTTCCACAAAGGTCTAGTACCAAGGATGATGCATCCTGAGAAAACAAACCCTTCCCTTTTTATATTATCAAATGCCAACACTGATAGGTTCACAGGCTGGCATGACATCAGCCAATACCTGGGCTATACCTTACCCGGCTACATGTGCAATTATTGTAGAAGATTTTTATTAATCCAAATAGGAATTAATCAAGTATAATCATTATGAATATAGCCATTTAAATATCCAGTTATACTTCCATTATAATCCCATATGCCTGTGTGTAGAAACAGGCCTACGTGGCAGAATGTACAGACCTCAGATGAGAAACATCTGGGAAACATAAGTGGGGGCTTTCTTTATTTACCATAACAAGACTTAGGGGGGGCTTCTCTCTAGGGAGAATTGTATGCACAAAGGAACCATTCTATGTATGGAAATGTATGGAATATATACCCCACGCCTTAAAGTCAGAACTGTATAAAAAGAAGACAAGATGATCATTCTGGAGATGTTTCGCTGCAGAGAGCATCTCCGCTTTATTATTTATTATCATTGATGATGTAATAAAGTGTATCTCCTGGCATCAAAACTCAAGACTGAGTGTGGTTCCTCAGACGAGCGGCAGACGACACCACATTATCTTACAACATAAAACTGATTTTCCAAGTCACTGAATTAGAATATAACTTTAACTGCAATGAATATAATACATGAATAAATCTTCTCTATCTTTTGAGATAAAAAAAAAGTTTATTGTATTGCGAAAACATACTGTACCTTTCAAATCTTCAAACTATGCTTACTTAAACTTAGCTCAAAAAAGCATTGCATCTACTTTTTTTTTTTAGAGAAGTCATCAAATTTTGTATCCAGTAGGATTCATTTACAATACTACCAACTCATTAGGGGTCTCTGCCAAATGGTGACAGCTGTCATGAAACTCTGACAAAACATCTAAATGTCTTAAAATGCAGCCTATAGTTACAAGCACACCTTGCTACATTTGCAGATCTTGCACTTTTCAAACTTCTGGAAACAAAAACAATATTACATAATAAAATTACATAATATCTACGCTACATTAAGAGACAAAAAATGAAAAGGGCTTGGCTAAGCTGCTTATATGCTTTATTGGCTAGCTTGCTTAGACAGGAATTAATTTTTACCAAGACGGCAGGTCTCTGCAGAGCGTCTTAGCGGTTTTCCCTTTTAAAACTGTCGAGGATCTCCAGACAGCAATTTAGCGCTTTAGCTCTTATAGCCCCGCTGTCTGAGATATAACTGGAGTCAGTCGCTGGAGACACCAACATTAAAGCCCAGCTCTTCCAGAGAGTCTCATTGGCTGCCAGTGTACCAGCATGCAGATGAGGCCAGATGGCAGGAGGCCCCTGCTGAAGCCCTGTCAGGTGAGCACCAGAATTCTCAATGAGGCCGGAGAGGGACGAAACTGAGGGGGAGACAGGTACTGCTGCTGCCCAACTCAACCAACCTGACAGTTCCAAGAGAGAGAGAGAAAAAAAAAAAAGCCTGCTGCCAAAGAGGATGTGCGGCCCTTGGACGATGCAATGTGTCTCCCTCTATTTCACCTCATGGCAGAACTAACAGGACATGACTGGAGAAGGTGTGTGTCAGAGACCTCCCCACAGCCCTGTGAGCCGAGAATCCAGCTGTGATGAGTAAAGCTCGCCGAGGTGCCTCAACAGTTGACTTCACCTGCTTTTAAGCAAATGTAGCTAATGATAAAGCAGCAGATATTTCATAAAAGTCACCTATTGCATAGAAAATGTCCTTTGCTTTTCTTCTGCAATATGACAAAGTAAAAAAAAAAAATGCATTTACAGCATTAATTCAAGTGTGCTTTGGTGTTCTGACAAAGAAAAACTGCTTTAGAGTGATTCACATTGCCGTAATTTAAGTATTAACCAATATTTCAACTGAAATTGTATTGTGATTTAAAAATTGTAGTTAAATTTTGCATAACTTAAAAATGCAGTTGAAATTTGTTACAATAATTTGATGAGATAAACTAATGGAAAAAAATATGTTGACATGACTTATTGATCGTATAATTTTTTACAGTGCCAGGTTAAAAAATGCCAGGTTTTGTTTTGTTTTTTACAGTACATTTAACAGGATATTTTTACAGTGCTGCATTAAAACTGTCAGTTTAACTGTTGCCATTCTTTGTAAAGGAGTGTAAATTCAGTGCCATTATTGTCATCAAATGGAATCACAAAAATAACATATTTTTCCAAATGGGTTTGCAAACACATCACCTTATTGGTGATACATTATTTGGATAAACCAAATGTCCTAACTCAAATGCACACCATTCACTGCATCAATGTCACATTAGGTTGGGATAGAAGCAATTATTTTAACATTGGGGCGGAAAAAAAATACATCAGCATTAAATATCCATATCTGATGAAAAAAAAAAGGTATGACTGTTTTTGCTGAATTAAGGTAGATAATGTTTTCAATAATACAATGTTGTACAATGTTGAAGTGGATCGTTTATCCAAAAATGAAAGAAAAAAAAATCACCATTTGCTTACCCTCATGTCATTCCAAACCTGCATGACTATTTCCTTTGTGGAACAACTATCCCGTTTTTAGGTGTTTTGAAACAGATTAAAAATTACTTAATGGATCTGAATATATAAGTAATACAAATTTAATCTGCTCTTAATGTACTTTTACCTCTGAACATGGAGTCTAGGGCACTGGATCTTTATCCCTTGCTACTGATTTTGTCAGGGAATTTTCATTATCCAGGATTATTTAGACAGAGGTGACTGGCCTTTCATCCACCACCACTGCAATTAATCGAAAAGATTTCAAAAGGCAGCGAGGCAGATCACTTGATATAGCCATCCACTCTGTCTTAGCAGCTAAGAAACTCTGCAACAGAGACAATGATTTAGTGGCTGTTCTTAAAGGAAAGGTCATAGCTTTCTGTATCACTGCAGTGGACCCCCCTGTAAATACCTCACAGCTTCAGCTCACACCAACCAAACTACCGTAACTCACAGAGTGCCTCATATTTCATTTTTCCCAAGCAAACAGGCTTGAGGGTGTGTATGTCTGTGTGTGTGTGTTTACACCTTTCTTCACAATTCAGCTCATAAATTGTAGATATTTGACAACAGGTACAGGTGTTTGTAATGAACAGAATAATTAGCATTTTGGAAAAGTCATTATTCTTGTTTATTATTTGTCAACATTCAAAAAATAATGAAATATAAAAAAAAATCTTGCATAAATCATAAAAGACACACGCAACCATTTCATTCAGCCATTAAAGCAGAACACTAATATGTCAAATATCAACAACAACAGCAATAATTAAATAACAATAAATAAAATCAATCAATAAATAAATTATTAAATAATAATAACAATGATAATAACAGTAACAATAACAATTATTATTATTATTATCATTATTTTTGATATTTAGTGTTACTATTACATGTCTTAATAATAATAGTAATAATAATGCAGACTTAGACGTACAAAATCTTTAATATTTGTCTGATTCCCTGTCACACTAGATCAGTAGACATATAGAGCACTTTCTTCTCTACAATATGACTGATGACAGCTATGCCTCTTTAAAGCAAATGGAAATTGCCTACAGGATATTTTGTATAGTTACTGATATTCATATTTTAGGCTCTTTGAGATCTCTTGTAGGTAAAGACATCGCTGACATCAGAGGTGTGTGTAGTCCACTATTCAGACCTCTTATACATTTTCAAGTACCCAAGAGAACTTCTATCTCGGTGTAAGTTAGAATCGATTAGCGTTTCTGGAGTGCCTACAAAGTAGAATGACATATGCTGGGTTACTTGTGAACACGGGTACCATGGGAAAAGAAAAAGGCTCTGAGGAGCACAGAAAATCGTATTGTCTCGTACGAGTGACAAGTGATGTGGTGCTCCATCAAGTACTACACTGTTTGCATTTCATTCACGCGAAGGACAGAGGTAGATAATGGATCCATACAACTGGCTGATATTAAAAGTAGTGTATTAAATTATAGATTTGTTCGTAATAATTTTGAAATGTGCAGCTCTTTAGATGTTAAAATCTTTAGAATTTAACTGCACCCGAGCAATACAAAGGAGTAAAAGAATAAAAAATATTCAAATAATAATTTATATAATACAATTCATAATTATAATACATTTTACATATTCTGAAATATTACTTAATTTGATCATGAAGGTCTTAGGTATAATATGCGTAAAAAGAAACAAAGAACAAATCCTTAGATATGTTCTGAGAAAACACATGTGGTTTCAGTGTTTTTCTTGCAACACAAGGCTTCAGAGAGCACTTATTCTAGAAATGATCAATAGAGAGAATTGAGCAATTAAGGTCGTTCGTAGTGGGGAACATACGTTCTCATGAAATACCTCTGCTTTAATCAATGACTCACAATTATAACAACACAGATTCTTGGAAAAAGAAGAAGTACAGAATGTTAAAAATGCCTTTAAAAACCAACATAACATTTACATTTATTAATTTAACACACTTTTATTCAAAATGGCACAAGCAATTCATCCTAACTGAGACGGAAGTGCTGCAATCCAACATGCTTTAATTCACACATATTCAAAGACACAAATGCAAAAGCTAAAATTGTGTGCAACATATGCTTATATTTATCTTGCCCAGTTATTTGGAATATTTATACCAATGTTCACATTAATGGATTTCGATATATTATGCAAGAATGCTTGCATCCTTCTGCCTGCAGTGAGCTGATAGCCCCTCAACAAGAGCTGTCCGAAGATTGCAAAACTGGCTTTAAAATATGCCTGAATGCTGTATGAACTCAACATTATCTGAGGCCTCATTGCATGCTCTACTTCACAGACTCTGAAAGCTCACAGTCAATCAATGTTCTTCCTCTAAACAGCCTTCAAAGGACAGCTTTCTGAGGGACATTTTCAAGTTTTCAAAGAAGGGCAAATGTGTAGGAAAGAGGTTATAAACATGTCTGTCCATTGGGTTTGCTGTGAGTTTAAAGAATTTCATACAAACTTCATACTTCTAACATCACTCTAATGGCTTCTACCGAAATAAATCCAACATATTACAGTATATTATTAAAAAAAAACAGTTAAGAGTTTCAGAAAAGTTGTCTCATAAATGCTGATCCTACCCAGGTGAAAAAGACGTAGTATTAAATGTATTAAAAATATACTTGAAATTCAAGTAGTGTGTTTATAATACATTTGTATTCCCAACATGCTTATTTGAAGTGCAATAAAAATATACTGAATTGCATTTTAATACATTTCTAAAAAGTATACTAGAAGTACTTTTGTATTAAATATATGCTTAGTTATACTTCTAAGAAATATGCTAAACAGAAGCATACTTTTAATGTATTTATAAAAAGTATACTAGAAATACTTTGGTAATAAATATATGCTTAGTTACACTTTTAAGGAATATGCTAAACACAAGCACACTATTAGTATATTTCTAAAAAGTATAGTAGAAATACTATGTTAATAAATATATTTTTAGTTACACTTTTAAAGGATATGCTAAACACAAGCATACTTTTAGTGACTTTTTCATGTATTTACAGAAAACATACTTATGTTACCCTTACTTACAGTATATTTTATGTCTACTTTGTGTAAGAACATAACAAAATGATTACACTTTTAGTGGGTTTTTAATGTACTTTATATTGCAGTAGGCCTACACATGGTTATATTTTAAATATTTATGTATTTATAATTGTAATACTTGGAAAAGTACAATATTTTGAAAAACATTTTTAACATTTACAATGTACAAACGTTTGTCAACTATTATTAAGCATTGCAATATTTAAAATATGTTGTTTAATATGTTGTTCAGTTTTACTTAAAAGGTTATGCTACTTTGGTTGATTAGGCTGTTGTTCATTACATGATACATTAATTGTAATAAGCTAGGTGTTTATAAATTTGTTCAAGCTTGACGCCTTTATTTTCTAATATAATAATTTAAATATAGTAAGTATGTCTGAAAAAGCACAATTTAAATATATTTCTTTTTCACCTGGGTAAAACTGTATTAATTGGACAAAGACTTTTTTATGTTGCTCGAAAGAAGGGAATAAACCTAAAATGTGGTTTTATGTAAATTCACTAAGTCACAGAAATCTCAACATCTTTACCTGTTAAGTTAAATGTTTTTAAAGAAAAACCACTATTCATCAACGGGACTTGTTTAGAGCCAACTCAAATAAAATGCAGTTTAAGCATAAAAACTGCAATGTGCTTGAACAGATCGATCAACTGCAGGGGAACCTTGAAAAAAACAATCAACATAAAACTGTTGTTTTATGAATTCTGCTCAATGGGAATTGCTCACAAACAGTATACAAGAT
The DNA here is from genome assembly GCF_001515605.1 of Sinocyclocheilus anshuiensis. Taxonomy (NCBI): domain Eukaryota; kingdom Metazoa; phylum Chordata; class Actinopteri; order Cypriniformes; family Cyprinidae; genus Sinocyclocheilus; species Sinocyclocheilus anshuiensis. The sequence goes on from NW_015555715.1 coordinate 894,586, forward strand.
GAGAAAGCCACGAAACTGACAGCAATGAACAACTAGCTGTTTACATCTCTTTTATTTTCTTACCACTTCAGTTTTCACTATCACAGAGCACAAAATAACTCTGTCCAGCGAGCACACAATAAGATTATGACTCTTATGGGGGAAATGTGCCAGCATGTGCTGTGCCACACAATGAAACTGATATAGTCTCCACCAACACATTATCCAAGCCAATACAAAGTCTCTTTTGGCAAACACAATGCACAAAATGGCTTAATTCATGCAAATGATAACATTAATCTTTGATGGTACAATTAATGCATTGTCATAAAACATATGAATTATTGTTTAACATCTAATAGTCAACGTGGCACGAATTTGTGTGATTGGACAGTGCGTAACCTACAAATCTCTCATGACATTTCTCGCACTGCAGACTGAATATGTCCAGTTTCATATTCAACATTATGCTGAGCCAGTGCTTATCCAATATGACTGCAATCAGTTGTAATGGTCACTTTTTACCTTAGGTGTTAGAAAATGTCCACAGATCTTCTTGAATTGAAAACTAAATTCATCTGAAACTGCTTTCAGCTTTCTGACATCTATATCTAAAATAAACCTATAATGAAAACCAGTGCCTAGTCGCAAAAAAAAATAAAAAATAAAAAACATTTAGTTAGAATTGTAAGATATTATCAATAATGATTTTCCTAACTTAAGGGGTTTGTGGCAACCACTGTCAAGACACTACTTGGGCATCCAAATAGCTCACCACATTAGGTTTGAACATAATCACAGCAGAACATCTATTTAAAAACTCACCATAGGGACCGGTGATCTAATCAGCAGTGTTCTGCCCTTTAAGATCCCTATCAGACAAAGCGTACAGGCAGATTCTCAGAAATCCAGACAGGCCAGCTCCTAAATCAAGCTTTATCTCAGTAAAAATATTCTCACCTCTCTGATTGTTGGAAATCATTAGTATCATCTCACGGAGCTTACAAGTGAACAGAGACACATATGTGCAGAATTCAAATAACCACTATATGATTATGCTAGCAGAATATAGCAGAAATACAGACACAAAGTCAAAAGTATTACCGCAATCCAAAGCTGGAAAGGTCAAAACCATGAGAGTGCTATATTCCACCTTTCATATAATCAGACACCAAGCAGGGCTCTAAGAATATTCTCGAATTCCAGTGTATGAAACTACAGTGTGATTGTGACTAAATCATATTCCAAAAATAACTCAATTTTGACTTAACTGGGCGGCTTTTAATATGCATCCCTCTCGTTTGTATTTTTGGTGCATCCTTGTGATCACTTTTTCCTTTCGATTCAAGTCCACATCTGTCTACGTTTGGTCTGATCTCTTTTTTGAGATCTTTTCATGTGAATTTTAAAACTTAAAATGGATTGCTTTGAGAACTGGAAGATGCGAACGATTACAGTCTTCAAAAGAGTAATCTTTCGATTACTTAAACAGCTCTCTACAATGCCAACTGAGGTTCAAGCTACTCATGGGAAGGTCGTCAAAGAAACTCATTTTTTCAAAAGTTGTTTTCCAAGCCAACAATCATTTTTGCTTGTACCATTTCCAATGCAGACTATTTGGGTGCTTTTGGTTTCCACAACACAACAATTATCTTGAACAGGCATTGCCATAGCAACCGTGACAGTTCCGGAGCGATACTGTGAGAGGTGGTTTGTTTTCAGGGGGTTGGGACAAGGTTGAGGGTCGTTGACATGGGCACAGGTCTTATATGGTAAATGTCATGGGCAGTAGCTGCACTAATAAGGGTTAGATATAGAATGGACCCTTCAAGCTTTTCCAGGAAGGGTATTGATTTTGCTGTGTGCAGCTGATGGGCAAGTTGTGGATCAGCAGCAGGAGACAATGGCAGGCTGGAGCTCTAATGAGAGCAGGGCATACACAGGAAGTGATGACATAGAATGGCAGCTGGCAAGGTGCGTAGGATACCATATCTGATCCATGTCTGCTCTGCTCTTTTAATAGTGGGTTGAATAATGATTTGGGAAGACGGTTGGCAATTAAGAGAAGATAAGAAGAATAGAGGGGGAGGGAACACAGGATGCTTCCAATAGCTGTTGCTTGCGATCAATGTCTTGCTGAGATGTCTGTTCCATATCACTGGGTGGGCAGCGTTTGAGCATCTAAATACAGGGCTGTTGAGGCTTATTAGGACCATCTAACCAATAAGTCACAAGGGTTCATAGCAGTCAAAAGTTAGTAGTCAAAAATAAATCAATAAAATAAACAGAATTTTGGAAATTTTGGAAAAACTTTTAGATGGCTAGACATTTTGCACCTCAAAAGTTTTTCATTTATATTTTATAGTCATATAAAATTTTCATATATATATATTCATATAACATGTACGTGTGTGTGTGTGTGTGTGTGTGTGTGTGTGTGTGTGTGTGTGTGTGTGTGTGTGTGTGTGTTTAATATTATTGTTCACTAAAACTAAAATTAACTAAAATTAAAATCATATTTGTTTATCAAGTCAAGTCAAGTCACCTTTATTTATATAGCGCTTTTAACAATACAGATTGTGTCAAAGCAACTGAACAGCTCGGAATAAGAAAGAAACAGACTAATATTAGCGTAGATGCCATTCTTCTTACGATGTAACAAGTACATCGTGTGTTATTGGAAGTATTCCCAGATCCGGTTGACCTAATTAATGCTGCCTAATCCTTTAAAGGGGTCATATGATGCGATTTCAATTTTGACTTTCTCTTTGAAGTGTTACAAGCTCTTGGTGCATAAAGAAGATCTGTAAAGTTGCAAATACTAAAGGCTCAAATCCAAAGAGATATTCTTTATAAAAGTTAAGAGTCAGCATTGTGAAAGCAAAACTACTTTGTTTGGCCTTCCAAACAGGGGCGGCGTTTCCGTATGGCAGAGTATGGCACTTGCCATACCCTAGCCCAGTCAGGTGTGCCGTGAAAAATTATCCAAACTTCACGTCTCTATTATAATTCGTTATTATTAAATAATAAAAATCAGAGTGTTTTACAAATATTTAACCAATGCTAAGTATTACAAAGGGCTTGTCAGTAAAACTTCATAATGCTATTGGATCCTCAAGCTCTCAGCGAAACCTCGTAACTTCACCTCGCCTCCATTCAGATTGACGTGCCGCGCACAGCCTGGAGACAGATCTCCGCTTTTTTCGCAATGCAAGGGTAAATAAATAACTGATGTTTGAATAGTAAAGCAGTTTCTTCAAACACTATGTCTGTAAAATGCTAATGTTTTTGTGTGTTTGAAGAACGGAAAAGTAGGTTATTTGCCGTCTAGCCGATAGCCTATACTTTTGTAGGCCTACGTTTTAAATATCCTGTGCATAAGCGCTTAATCGTTTATATCATGAGATTTTGGCCAAGTGTAGACCTTAAACAACAAGAAAAACTAAACGCCCATATAGCAACTATAATTTAACGTTATATAACCTGTAAAAGTTGATGAAAGCGTATAATGCGATGCACTTCCCTCAGATGCGGCCGTTCTATTGACAGACAAAACAGATCTCCTCATTCGCCGGCCAAAAACCTTGTTAACTCCATTTGAGCTTGTTTTTCATATAAAATGAAGACGATATCCGCTTCGTCATTCCTAGAGCTGATCCGTGCTTGTCGCTGAGGAAATACATCAACTTTGTCAACAAATGTAGACATGGTTCTATGTTTACGCGGCACGATGCAATGCGTAAAAAGACAATATAATTCATTATATTCCGTAATTATGTTTAATGTTTTTGTCTCGGCCCTCCGGCCGGGACAAGGCATCACAGTATGGTAAGGGGCATAAGATTTCCGTCACACACTTTAGGTATTCGGCCAATCACAACGCACTGGATAGCTGGCCAATCAGAGCACACCTCGCTTTTCAGACCGATGAGCGACGCGTTTCAGAAAGGCGGGGCATAGAGGAGAAACAATAATGTACAGTATGTGGAAAATAATGTGTTTTTTGAACCTTAAACCGCATAAACACATTTCATTACACCAAATAATGTGCTTTTTAGCAACATCATATGACCCCTTTAACGGTTTTGAGTAATAGAAATGTGTAAGTGTGTTATGTGTAAACCAGGTTAAAGAGATGGGTCTTTAATCTAGATTTAAACTGACAGAGTGTTTCTGCCTCCCGAACAGTGTTAGGTAGATTATTCCAGAGTTTGGGTGCTAAAAAGGAAAAGGATCTGCCGCCCGCAGTTGATTTTGATATTCTAGGTATTATCAAATTGCCAGAGTTTTGAGAGCGCAGCGGACGTGGAGGACTATAATACGATAAGAGCTTGCTCAAGTACTGAGGTGCTAAACCATTCAGGGCTTTATAATAATTAGCAGGATTTTAAAATCTATACGATGTTTAATAGGGAGCCAGTGCAGTGTTGACTGCAGTCATATTTAACTATGTATTTGAAATAAAATAATATACATTAACTGACATAAAATAAAATAAAATAAAATATAATAAAACTTTTAATTTCAGCTACATGTCATTTTATCTTGACGTATTAAAATAACTAAAACTGAAATAAAAAATAATAAAAACTACATAGACATATATTTAAAAACATACGACCAAATTTTTACTAAAACTTTAACTAAAATTAAAATGAAAAATATAAAAATAAAAAATGTATTCAATATATTAAAATAAACTACAATAGTATCTCAATGATACTAAAATAACATGTTAAACCAATCCATGACTGCATAAATATTATATTCTCAGGTCTCTTTTTTTTCTGCATATGTATCCCCCGGAGAAATAGACAGACATGCAAGATCAATTTTTGAAAAGTGTTTGTCAAACTGCTGTCACAACATATTTGCTTGTGAATATTTGCTTTATCATCAATCTCCGAGACTGGCACTCCATTCTTGCCCTGTGACTTTTGAATGTCAGAATATTATGATGTATGTGTCTGCTGTGCACAGGCATTGATCGGGCACTGTTAAACCAGAGCTATAGATCAAGCTTCAGCTTGTCCAGTGGTGAGTAATTGCTCTATATTGCCAATCTCCGATCAATAACCATCTAACATATATAAGCTGAAACCCTCTAACTATGCATATTTTCATTTTCAGGGTCTAGTCACACTATGTTGGGGCCATCATGTGGTTTACTATTATTCAAAAACTGATGGTTAAGAAAATTTTTAAAGACAATCTCTTTAAAAATACATCATTTCAGAACAATGAAGCTGTAGCAAAAATGGTTTTTCCAAAGTGCCAAGGGAATAGATCCATTTCGGCTATGAAAAAGTGAAAGAAGAGAAGCACAGAAAGCTCAATTTTGAAACAGAAAATGTCAGGCTATCAAGAAATGATGAAACATAAAATGTTCATTCAAAGCTGCCACTTAAGGCCCGTTCTCACACCAAGGATGAAAACTATAAAGATTTAATAATCGTTCTAAAAAAAGTGATGTCGCTGGAATTACTTTCAGAACTATATTTTCCAGCTGATGAACGATAAAAAGATTGACAGCTAATCAGAATCCACTCGATTTTAAAGAGTTCAATTTTAAATGAGTGTGTACTCATAATATACCAAATTGTATCACTCCTGGTGTGGACGCTAAACGTTATATTTAGCTTTATAGTTAGCGTTCTTGGTGTGAACAGGCCTCTAGACCTGGTGCGTCAATGATACATTGCTGTTGCTGATTATACACAGTATATTTTATAAACATACATTAATTATAATATTAATTACATCAATTTCCCACTGTAGTAATGTGCATCTGGACCTTATCATGTAAATAAGTCATTAAGAATTTCTATAGTTTCTGCTGCTGACCACAAAAGAAGATATTTTAAAGAAAGAACCAGTTGACGGTAGCCATTGAATTCCATAGTATGTTTTTCCATGCTATGGAAGTCAATGGCTACCGTCAACTATTTGGTTACCAACATTCTTTAAAATATCTTCTTTTGTGTTCTGCAAGACAAAGAAATTCATACAAGTTTGGAACAACATGAGAGTGAGTAAATAATGACAGAATTGTAATTTTTGGGGTGAACTATCCCTTTAAGCTTGAAAAAAAATTGGATGGCATTAACATTAGCAGCTCAGCATGGCTTGCATTCTAAAATGTGTTTGGGAAAGGGAAAAAACACAATGTAATCTTCTGTTCTGAAATATTAAAACATTGAAAAGTTGTAAACAAAATGTAATGTAGATTATTAGCATACTTGCTGTGTAGAAAAGTCCTGCTAAGACATTAAAATAGCAGCAGTGCTAAGACTATTTTGTCTCTCGGGTAAAGCAGGGAGTTTTGTCCAGATAAAAACTCAGTCTGTATTAACAACATTTTGAAAGTAGGTTCAAATTACAACAGAATCAATTTCCATTCCATGGGGTCCCAAAAACATTTAAATGTTTAGAACAGTAGAAGCATAAACACATTTAACTCTAAATAAGATAAAGATGAATTCATATCAAACAATTTGGCAGAACTCTGATAAATTTTATGCGCAATGAATCTAATTTATTAATTCATAGAGAGGTGGATGCCTCTTAAGGTGGCAGCCTGGGATATCAGGTAAGCCTCTGCTCTAGTTAGAATAATGAAATGAAAGTTATGGCAAGAGAGGTCAAGGCAATTTTATATAGATAACTAAATATTCATCAGTTTGACCCTAAAACCATGCAATGATTAATTGCATCCCTGATGTGATCAGAATTTAAATACAGTTTCAAAACCATGAACTCACTGAGCTGAGACATCCAAAATGAGTCATTTGTGCTTAATGCATGAAATATGCAATGTGTGGCACAGCTTTGAGTCGACCAGGTCATTCTGCTCCTGAGTCCTGATAGCACTGTTTTTTCTAACAGGATGCCCTTACAGAGAGGTTGTATGATTTTTGATATATGTGTCTTTTGTTCTATAACCAAATTTTGCAAAAAAATAAATAAAAATGTACAAAAGCTGTAAAATGTAGGCCTCATGTTGTGTTCCGGTTTCAGAGGATTCCCCCACCGGTTGCAGAAATGAAAGCAGCTTTACAGAGAAAACCAAAGCAGCTTTAAAGCGAAAATGCATAAATAGAGCAGTTTTACAAAACTATACACAGAACTTACAGGCAAGCTAAGCACTCCTTATGCTTTCGAATGAATGCTTATAATAGGTTTGAATGACATGAGGGTGAGTAAATGAAAGAATAATCATTTTCTGTGAAATGTCCCTTTAAGTATTCTACTCAACTTCTGTTCCAAACCAGTATTATGTGAACATTTGAGTCTGACCCAGTTTTCTGGCCTGTGTGGTGTGTAAGATTGGTGTGGGTTGTCTTCAGTCCTCATTAATCACTTCTGGTTCTCTTAGGGCTTTGTGTCATCATCACACACTCACCTGCTCCATCCATCCACATTTCAATACGCCATCACTTGCATGCAAATTTCTAAAGTCTGCACCGTAAAATGATTAATATTGCTTAATATGGACCTGTGTGCATTGAGAGTAAATACATCTGGAGATGTAAATACATTTGCAGTATCTTGAATAGTTCATAGTAGAAATTAATAGATCGAAAATTAACTCACCCAAGACCATCCAACATGAGTTTGTTTCTTCATCGGAACAGATTTGGAGAAATTTACATCACTTGCTCACCAATGGATTCTCTGCAGTGAATGGGTTCCGTCAGAATGAGAGTCCCAACAGCTGATAAAAACATCACAATAATAAACAAACCATCAATTAACATCTTGCGAAGTGAAAAGTTGTGTTTGTAATACGGAATAAAGAAATCCTTTATTAATCCTTTTTTTACTTCAGCTGTTTAACTTTATCTTCTGGATAAAATAGGGGTTCTCTATCCATAATATTGCTTTCTCCTTTGCAAAAGTTGTCTCGTCTAAATCAGGAGAAAAATATGCAAGCACCAGTTACAAGTGCAAACAGTCTAAAACAGTTTGTAAGAATAATGGTAGTCCAAGGCACTCGAATCTTATTCAAAAAAATTTAAAAAGCCTTTATTTCATCATGGCTATAAGTTTTAAGAACAGGTGACAAGTGCACACCTACGCGTTGCGGCTATTTTGCCTAGCCCAAGTACATTGAAGATAATCGGAATAGAACATGTCCCCATGTCAATAAGAGGAGGTGATAGGGTTAATAGGCTTTTACAGAGAGAGTCTTTTTGGATCTATACACTGAAAGCAACTAAACTTCCAGGCTTAAATGGGGAATTAGACCTGGTACCTTTTTTGTAATAAGAATTCAGATTTGGAAGCATTATATTGGTAATATATATTTTACCAATTTTTACTTTTTTTTTTTTTTTCTCCCTCCTTATATACATGATTATATTGTGTTTGATTTAATTTGATATGTAATCGTTAAACTTCCTCTCTATTGTTTGTCCTGTGTAGAACAACCAGGTGATTGTTATTTGACTAATTAACTGCTGCTTAAAATGAACTCCGATTGTGTTTGTTACTCACACCCTGACGAAGGCAAAATAGCCGCAACGCGTAGGTGTGCACTTGTCACCTGTTCTTAAAACTTATAGCCATGATGAAATAAAGGCTTTTTACATTTTTTTGAATAAGATTCGAGTGCCTTGGACTACCATTATTCTTACGAGTTGAATCATCCCTTGCACCCAAAGAGTACCGAGACTAGAAACCTAATACCCCGTGCAGCACTTCTTTTGCATTCTTTATTTCGAGTCTAAAACAGTTGTAAACAAGGACAGCAGGGGGTGGACTTTTTCACTGGAGGAAGCATTATTATGGACTAAAGCATTATTATTGAATAAAGCTGGTTTCAAGTTAAAATGCCCTAATAATGGGATTGTTCTTACAAACACACAGCGTTTCACTTCACAAGACGTTAATTGATGGAACTGATGGATTGTGTTGATTACTTTTGGATTATTGTGATGTTTTTATCAGCTGATTGAACTCTCATTCTGACGGCACCCATTCACCTAAGACGATCCATTGGTGAGCAAGTGATGTAATGCTACATTTCTCCAAATCTGTTTTGATGAAGAAACTCATCTAAATCTTGGATGGCCTGTGAGTACATTTTCAGCAAATTTTCATTTTGGGGTGAAGTATTCCTTTAAGAGTTTTGTTTTTCCAAACATTGTAAGCAAACAGTACATAACTCAAATATACAACATTTACAATGTGAGTGCTGGAAATTACATTCATACATCATGACAAACTCTGAATAATCATCATAATGAATAAGGATGTGAAGTATCCATACACCCGTTTGAAAAACAGGTGAAAAGAGCTGCATTTTCCCCACAGCTTCTTACTGCCAGCAGCCAAAAGTGATTTATTTCTTACATGCTTGCTGGTTGAAAACTCCAGTGTTTCTTTTTCTTAGCTTTCCAAATCAAGTAGTAGATCAAAAGACTAATTCAATCCTTGAGGACCTGTGCTTAGACAGATATTCCCTAGGAGCCTATAGAGTAACTCATCCATAAAACATTGGTCAGTTGTGTCATTCACATCTCCGCTGTTAAACACTGGCTAGCCTACGCTAACCATTCTGATCACGTTGCTGCAAGTCAGCCCTCTTAGTGTTTGCTTTTGAGGTAATTAAACTGCATTTGATGGATAACCTTGTTAAAGAGAGAAGTTTAGGTAATGATAATCCAATTAGATGTTTTTATCTACTGGAACTAATACAAATATAGTCTAAATTGCAGCACAAGCTGCTGATGTTGATAAACCAAGAGAACAAAGCACGTTAAATTTTTTGACAAGATTTCATAAGTTTACCAACTTGTTAGTAACTGTCTTTAGAAGAAGAAATAATACATGTAAATAAAGAAGCCATGATTTCTCTACTGACAAGAATTTGACTGAAAACAAGCGAGGATTGACTATTTCAACTAGCTATAATGCCATACATAATGACATTTGGCACAGACAATTTGTTGTTATAATGATGAGCTCCAAGCCTCTGTGTAACAACTTAAGAACAATTGGATGGCATCTGTTGTTATGGAGGAGGTTTATCTCAGAGGCTAGAGAGATCTCTCAGAGACAGTGTGATTTCCAATTATGTTTCGTTGTTTAGCACCACCGAGGTGCAAACTCTTTTGAACACCCTTAGACAGACTGCCCTCATGGGGAGAAAAAGGCATTAAATGACTCCGCTATTTTTGAAAAATATTTATCTGTCTGAGAAGTTTCTGAATTATTCCCCAAGCACAGCAAAGTTTCATATTCCATACTGTCAAGTGTGACCATTCCTTTTTTCAGTACAGTGCAGCTTTCCTTTTCTAATGCACAGTGCTCACATGTGTTTTCAATGTACTTGATATTAAAATACATTTAATAAATCTAATTCAGACTTGGATAGCATTTCCAAAACTTTGAATGCAAATGAACTCAAATGCCTTACAGTTAGAAATGTCAATGTAACCCAATTGGATATCTTGCATCATTCTGAATATATTTTGTCAAATGTAATGTGTAGCATTAAAGGGAAGCACAAGGAAGAAGACTGGTAATGCTGAGATTTCAACAATAATTCCCAAAACAGCATACAACACACACACTCAGTCTGCACAAGTTCCACTCTTCACAACAAAGGTAAAACCCAAACAGCACAACATACATTCTTCTACATCCTTTTCTCATCTTAATCAAAAATAGCACTTAATTTCAATTAGGGTGACCATACATCCTCATTCTCCACATTTCTAAATGTCCTAAAATGTCCAGCTTTTGGCTTTGTTTTCATACATTTTTAGGGTAATGACTGAAAAGTTGTTTGACCAATAGCATGCAAGCACTGTACATAATCGAGCAATTGTGGTACACGAGAAGGTGGGATCTACAGAGTATGGTCAAAACCATGCAAATACACAAACGTATCATGCATGCGGGCTATAGAGCGCATGTCAATAATAAACCAAAGCCTAATTCCGGATGTTTTAGGGAATTCAGAAATCCTGGCCAGGACATATCCGGGAAAAAGAGGACATATGGTCACCCTATTTCAATATTTACTCATCTAGCTTTTTGTGAACTGGAAATTACCTGGCTGGTTTCAACAATAATATATTAACACCAATGGGAATTATTTTTATTCATGATTATTCATTAAATGCACTGCACTGAAAGAAAAAGTTGCAACTGAATGTAGTGCAGTTGCTAGTGACACATACAGTGACTCACAGGAACCAAAGTTTAAATCTGACTTGGGTCATGTCCTGATTCCATCCCCCCTCTCTGTCCCCAATTTTCCTCATATTCCTATTGTCCTATAAATATGGCTTAAAACAACTGAGAACACAAAATAACTCATTCTCTGAGTAGTTTCAACACAAAATCTTATTTTGCTCTCTGTTAAGTTGTTCACAGCAGATGTCCAGTAAAGATATTGGCTAGATGATTTGTTGATGAGTTGATTTGATTTTTCTGTATCCCTGCGCTGTGAGATATCTGGTAAGACCTAATCACTACTCTTCAGGGCAACTAAAGCATGGGGAAAAGTATTATAAATGCAAATTCCCATAAAGAGCCTTGAATCTACGTTGCAAGGTCCTCTCCAGGAGATAATTACAGCCTGCTTTGATTACGTTCAAAAGACAAGATTGCAATAAAACTCATAAATAATTCAAAGCAACAAAAACACCCATAAAGGTGTTTTTTTTTTTTTTTTACTAGACCTAGGGTGAGGCCATGACTGCCTTCATTCCAGATGTTAGACTTGTTGACATGTACACAATTCTGTTTGCTTCTTTTCCAGACTTTAGGGGTAAATACACTTCTTGACACTTATCTATAATTCATAACACTGTTCTTTTTCTGAAGTGTTGCTTGACAGCCCTTGGGATCAAAACTGGGTTTTATTTACACTAAAACATAATTTGTGAGAATGTGTGAAATGTTTATTATGCTTTCTTTATTTATTTACTTTTTTAATTATTCAGGCTTTATTCAAGGTGCATCATGCATGTTTAAGTGAGAACTGGTTCGTCTAGCATTATCGAATTAAAAACCTAATTTTAACAGATATTTCTGACTACAAATTTTGATTGGATGAGCCTTTGAAGTCAGTGTAAAATTACCTGACATGTAACCCATGAATAGCCTACATATCACATATACACCTGTGACTCGACATGCAATAGGCTATTAAAATAATGTTCTGGGACAGCATATGTTGCATAAAGTTAATTACAAAGAAAATTATGTAGACCTGTCGCAGGAAAAATCTGGGTTACATTAAGGCAAATACAATGGAAGATAAAAAAAAGTTACATTAGGCCTCCAAACTCCAAACATTCAGTAAAAATGTGCATTATTTGACATAAAGGAACACGTACTGTGATCGACCGCTTACATTTAAAAAATGTAAGATGCAGCAGAATGTCTTGTCTTGAGACACGTTTTTAAAAGTTGAAATTTCTTTTAATTTCTGTGGAGAAGCAGAAAAAGTATCATGACGCCAGGCTTGCCTTCCAGTGGCTTTGGTTAGGACATTCCAATCTAAACCGCACTCTCAAAATAACAGGAAAACGTGTCAGGTTAAGGAGACTGTATCTCATGCAATTATTGAATGTACTAAATATGAACAGGAAAGAAGTAATATGATGGAAGAAATCAGGAAAAAAAAGTAGTTCAGGAATTAAGTATTAAAGGCACAATATGTACGATTTTCGTAATAAAATATCCAAAAACCACTTGCACATTGTTATATATGTCATGCAGTTGTGCACTTAAGTTATCCCAAAAGTTCCCAAGGATTTGTAAATCCAGAGAAATTCCAATTTTAAATAATGGCTCATCCCGGTTCATTGTCGCCTATCAATTATGTAATATCGTTAATATCAGTTTCCGCTTGTAGAAACTATGGCAACACACATGGACAAAAATGCTGCTGCAGTTAAACTAAATCCATTACGGCAGTCGCGAATAAAATAAAAAAAATGAAATGAAAAGTGCTGACTGCAGCATTAAATTTAGATCTGCTCAATGTTGCACCATGAATCTTTTTCTGCATTTTTACAGTGTTATAACCAATCACACCGTAGTGTGTGCAAGCAACATAGTGAAATCATATAATTAAAAAGACACTTGACAAAAAACTTGACAAATTTTTGGGCCTTTATAAGGAAACAGCCAAGTGAACAAAACTACATAAATGTAATAATAGATCAATTAAATGTGCACTGTTTTTTTTTTTTTACATGATTCCCAATTATTTATATTCACGATTACTAGTATTTGTACAGGCTTTACGTTTTTAGTTCAATGTTGTAATTAGCAATTCACGTAATTTTATCTTTGAAGCGGATTTGTTATGTGACAGCATTAATTAAAGTTTCTTAAGGGTCAAGATCAAGTTATCTGCATCTCCTGCACTCCATTAACATGAATATATTAACATGATTCATTCTCTCTCCTTTCCTCTGCTTCCTTGGTTAGATGCATCTCAGTCTCTATTATCTCTCACATCATTGAAAAACATGGTGGGTGGTTCAGCGGTGAATTACGTATTCCAGACTATTGATTGGGGTCATGTGATATGGCCTCTGAGTTTGTCAAGCTCCTTTATCAGTTGTAACTGTCCTTATTGATTTGGATACTGAGTGTGTGGGATGGAGCCAATCACAGAGAAAACTTTGCGGAAGTGACCCTTGGAGCAAATGTCTAACTTTCAAACCTCTGACCTTTTCCCACTTGCATATTTTATGGCAGCCAAACTGTCTTCGGTTAACACGAATCAACCATGCATGGTGGAGAATATGGCAGAGTGTGATGTCATGATATTTCTTCCCGCATACATCTGTTCTGAGATCCTCACGCTAGATATGAAATGTCAAGGGTGTGTTTGGAATATTGCCTGATACATTGAAGTTTCCTGTATAAAGAGATCTTCGCAGCGCATCTGGATATTGCCTGTAAATGTCTCTCTTTCCTCACTGTCTCCTCTGTGCAGAGAGAAGAGCGGATGGCCTTCTTTTAGATTCCATGAACTACCAGGCTGGAGGCTTTTGTGGATCCCTCAGGTCTCACTCCTCGCATACTCATTTACAAACCCATCATTCCTTTTGATAATGCCCTCCAAACTCTATCAAGCAGATGACTTTATTTGAATACAACAGGATGATTGAACAACAATGCACAATATTCTGAGAATGAATGCTGCAATGATTGAGATGTCACCATAGATGATTTATCAGAATATGAGATTATGCAATTTGCCTGTTTGACTTAATGGGAAATAATGGCAAACAATATTGTGTAATTGACTTTTACTTAAAAAGTCAAGAATTTTCATGAGTTTTTATTAGTTATTGTGAGTCGGGGTCATCACAAAAAATAAGTTTTCTCTATGATCTTATTTAATATTATTTTCCTGCACACTTTAAGGTCTGTATTGCGACTGCTGGAGGGCTGCTGAGAATTGTGGGGAGGAAGGAAGTGTAACATCATACAGAACAACAGAAAGGTGTGAGATGATGTTCATCTTGCTGCTTAGCCTTTAGAAAAACTTTCCTTAAAAGTGCTTCAGGGGAATGTTCAAAGTATTACATATATGAATCAACTCAATATTAAAAGAATCAATAACAACAACAAAACCATAAATACCTGCCATTTTGTTTAAATAGTACATAATTTAAAATATTGACTAAATCATATTGGTGTACTGAAAATGCATTTATAGAAATCACATGATGCACGACCATGGCCGGACTTACCATTGGGCTTGAATGGGCTGCAGCCCGGGGGCCCCGCCTTAACCCGTTTACATTTGTTCAGTTATGTGCCAGTCAGAAATTATTAGCCGCATTTCAACTGCGCACACGGGCCAGCCGGGGCTAACAGCTTCCAGCTTCCAACTACAACATTCGAAGCCATAATCAAACAGCATAAACTGGAATGTTTTTGTTTTTTTTTCACATAGAAATAGGACACATGTATTAAATCACGTCTGCGCTGCACCGAATCGTCGATTAATTTGTGATCACATGGCTACATTAAACGGTTCCATTAAGCCTTTCGCCCAAAAGAGCGCACATTTACAAAGATAAAAGGGACTTTGTCCGGTCTCACTACCTCCACACAAAGTGGAGCAGATATTTCAGCAAAACGATTTAAAAAAATTAAAACTGCCATTTACAGGGTTTGTACGGTCATGAAAAACCCAGAAAGCTTTGGAAAAGTCGTGAAAATGTATTTTTACAAATCTCTATATAATAGAATATATGTTTAATCACGACACGTCCTGAATCTCGGTGCGGGATTGCGCATTTTGGTTTTACTCATTCCCGCAGGTTTCGCACGTTTGCCCGCAAACATTTATTTAATATACAATTTAGATTTTTAACAGGTTAGATGAGTTAAAAAAAAATCACACAGAATATCAGATTAAGTCAATCATCATTTGCACGTCTTTTTAAACCATTCCGTACTCACGCGCTCCAAACTAGTTTTCTGGGCGCTCATGGTCACATCCAAAGCGCGCGCACATAAAGCCGTTCACCTTGGAAGTTACTAGCAATAGAACAAGGATACAAATTAAACAAAGTTTTTCAGGTAGGCTATAGCCTAAAACTAACAGTAGCTGCTACTATTCAGGAACAAAATAGTATGATGTATAAAGTCATGGATATAGATTATATTTATATATTAATCCATATTAAATATGAAAAAGTTATTTAGTCAAGAGCAGATTTGAGCAGAGTGATTTTCTTTCTTCTTCTTTTGTTCTTTAACACAGACTGACAGACCGCAGGTACAAAAGCTGCTGTCACTTTCATACCAAATGTTAATGTTAACAATGATAATTAATTAGGCCTATTGGTTATTGTTAATTAATGTTAACAACAAAAGGCAAAATCACTCACTGCTCTTGACTAAATAACATTTGTAACTTTAATTTTAAGAATTAATCTGTTGTTTAATTTAATTATTTTAAATTAAACTTATAAATATACATTTTTAATGTACAGTTTATTCCATCTCTGCAGCATTTCTGTACCTGTATTTTTTCCACCAAAGCGGTTTCTAAAACGAAATTCAGGTCCTGAGTTTAATTTATAATACTGGCTAAGCAAATTACAATATACTTAACATTCTGGCATTCAGTTATGTGATTATGTAGCCTAACTTATGTTCTCTGCATGAAGTAACGTCTGGCACAGTC
>NW_015555715.1:910759-914779 GCF_001515605.1 Sinocyclocheilus anshuiensis
TGCAAAATCCATCTATGGATTTTGTTTATAGTGATTTCATTGTATTGTTAATAGCCAACATGTTTTTTTATTCAGACTGAATTTATTAAATTTAAGAATCTGACATAAAAGGACACAGATATGACAATAAATGTTCATAATAAATCTCTTTGGTTTTTTCTGCTCAGTGTTATTTCAGGGTTTTGATCTCTCAACTGAGAGATCACATCCTGTTTATTGTATTATAGTGACTATTTAATATTACATCTAAACTTTGACTAGACATGTTGCCTATTAATTGTATACAGTATATGAACCTGAAAGCATATTTAAATTTTTTGTGTATTTTGTGTTACTCCTTAATAATTTTCTAGTTGAGGGCATTTGTAGTATAGGTATGGGGCCCAAACATAACCGCAAGCCCAGGGGCCCCTGGCCCCGTAAGTCCTGCCCTGTGCACGACTATTCAAACTCTTAAAGAAATAGTTCACCCAAAAATAAAAAGACGAATCCAAGATGTACAGTAGCTGAGTTTGTTTCTTCATTGGAACAAATTTGGAGAAATTTAGCATTACATCACTTGCTCATGGATCTTCTGCAGTGAATGGGTGCTGTCAGAATGAGAGTTCAAACAGCTGATAAAAACATCACAATAATCCACAAGTAATCCACACAACACCAGTCCATCAATTAACAAAAAACAGTCTTGTCTGAATCAGGAGAGAAATATGCGCAGATCAAGCACCATTTAAAAACGAAAACAGTTCAAATCAAGCAACGATTTAAAGTTAAAATGCTTTAATGAAGGATTTGTTTCTTACGAACATAATTTCACTTCAACATGAAGAATGTTAATTGATGGACTGGAGCTGTGTGGATTACTTGTTTATTATTGTGATATTTTTATCAGCTGTTTGGACTCCTCCTTCTGACAGCACCCATTCACTGCAGAGGATCCATTGATGAGCAAGTGATGTAAAGCTAAATTTCTCCAAATCTGTTCCGATGAGAAATAAACTCATCTTGGATGGCCTGAGGATGAGTTCATTTTCAGTAAATGTTCATTTTTGGGTGAACTATTACCTTAAACTCAAGTTTATGAAGTCACATTTTGTATTAATGCCACAGATACGCAGCAAATTTAGTCTAAAATGAATAGGGCTCTGTGCAAACTTCAAATGTTAAAAGGGCCATTTACTGTCTGTCACTGATCCTTTGGGACACTCAAGCAATAAAAAGATAGACCCACACAAATCTTTTTAAAACATAGGGAATAAACTTTTTTATGAACATAATAAATAAATTATTAAAGTTTTTTTTCCCTCTAATATACTTAAATTGTGTACAATAATACCAGAAATCTGTATTTAATAAATAAATAGGGTATATTTTTATTTCATGTTGACTTTAATATACTATACAGGTGCATCTCAATAAATTAGAATGTCGTAGAAAAGTTCATTTATTTCAGTCATTCAGCTCAAATTGTGAATTGCTAATATAGGCTAATCTCAAAGTTACAGTTCAGCATGTGATGTAGAAATAACAGACACATTGGGTTCATTAAGGACATTATTCATTTGCAGTAGAGAATTATCATACTATTTTCTGCAAAGATGATGAATCTTTATCATCGTAAATGCATTAAGTGAGATGTTGATCTAAACATGTCTTAATTGCTTGAAGTTGAATACAGCTTCTGTGAGCTGGAACACCAGGACCATTTAACTTATCACTGAATCTTATGGCTGGGATCATTCATGTTATCCCTGAGGCATGTCCCTCCGGCTCTTATAACAATTTGCTGAAGTTGCTGACCTCACAAAGCAAAACACGTGTATATAGTTTTAGGAAAAAGAATAGAAAACAAACTGCTTTTTTTAGTCCCTGTTAGGTGTGTGGTTTTATATGATTGCCTGGATTTAATGGATTTATTTGTGCGATGTGTTGAAATGAAGCTGTTTACAAACATCTTTTATAAGGAAAGTATCACCACAGTAGTTGGTAAAGTTCAGGTAATTGCAAGAGAAGTAGTCAAAAACACCCACATTAACCAACTTTAACACCCTTGCACCCACCAACATGGCAGTAATATGCAATGCTCAAGCTGTGACATGAAATATCAGAATGAGCTGGTGCACAGCATGGCCAGCCCTCAACGGCTCTCTTGCTGCAGATTTATGGGACAACCTCCAATCATTTCCCTCTGGAATCCATTATTTCTGCCTCCTTTCTTCTGTCAAGGTTGTGGGTGTCGAGTTGAAACGACTTTTCAACCCAAGCTTACAGTTAAATTTAGCAACTGTTTGTATTTCAGTTTCTGTTGGTTGTGTGCACCTGAACCATGAACAACAGAAACGAAGTTGGCAAAAATATCTGCCATATGTTTTGTTCTATTTTCCACTGTCTTCACCAAATGTTTTTTTCTTTGTGAGTTTTACTGTCACAAAGCACTGTGAAAAAAACGAACACGACGGTAATACAACAACATTTATAAATCAAGTCCAGTGGTATTTGACTTTCTTCATCTTTGCTGCGAAAATAGTGATTTATTGGGAAATTAGCTTTTGGTTGAATCCTGATAGAAATGTAGATTAAGGAAATTTCTCTTAAGGATGTGTGGCATGTGGCAATTCAAGTTATACATCTAATAAAGTAATTCTTTGAAAAATAATGAAGCTCGGAACAGAATGACCCTATCTGCATATCATCAATTTTGTTGATTAAAATTATACCTCAAGGGTGCCTTGGAAGATTTTATTGCAATGGTTCTGATAGTGGTGAAAATTGCACATGGTTTGACTGCACAGGTCTATTTGATTAATGAATTCATAAATCATGAATTGGGGTATTATGTTGTTTCGTTGGTTAAATGCTGTAAAGATCTAGATTATAGGGTGCTGTGAACGATTTTCATATTTGTGTATACATATCATTTTGAATGCAGTATAAAAAGCAAACCTTGTGTGCGGCAATCATTTACCTTTGTGAAATCTTAAGTGTGGCCTTCAACATCTGAGGAAATCAAGGACATTATAATCTTAAAGAAATTACCCTGTGTTTGAAATACAGTGTCTGAACATGTGTTTTTCATGTGTTATCACAAAGCCTATCAAAAGTTCTGATTGTCATTTTAATTCTTTGAAGTTAAAAAATTTCCCTTTTTTGTTGAGGAGAGAGTACTGGCCTTTCATGTGCAAATCTAAAAGGATGATATTTCCAATACAGGAAATAAAAGGCCCTGGGGGTCGTGCTAATGCAGAAAACTCCCAGAAAAAAAGTACACTCCACTGATAAAACCGATTTTGTGTTTCTTCCCAGACTTTCATGTACGTTGTGTCTGTAGCGTAAAATAAAGAATCTCCCTTGAACCTCAGTCATGAATATTAACACTCCTATGTGTACCAATAAATATATGCCAATTGTAATGCTGAGGGCAGATGAAAGAAAATTAAATTTCCTTGTGTCCTATATTTGAATACAAATCAGTTGATATTACAATGAATTTCTCATTTTATTGCTGTACTCTTTAAAGAATCATTTCAAGACATTATTTCACATATCTGAATAATGTCTTTGTAATATAGAATATGCATGACGCATTTAAAGTCCTAAGACTAGAGTCAACAAGAAATCAAAATTGACCCTATTTACTTTCCTTAATGCATGTTCATGGTCTCACTGAATGATTTAGATGTTTTTCCAAAAAAAATAAAATTGTTTGCCTCTGCAAACTTAAAAATATGTAATATATATACAAATATAAATGAACCATTACAGCTTCTTTGGCAGAAATATGTCTTTTGGGTCAAATTAAAGGAATAGCTCACCCAAAAATGAAAAATTGTTGAAATTTTTTACAAACATTTTACTCCTCAAGAAGTTAAAAGGACTTTGTTTAAAATTATGTATTTGAATCAATTTATCTATTGCTCACAAAATAAATTAATCATGGTCAGTTGCACTACATCTACATCTACGATGATGTTAAAATATATGTGTGTGTGTGTGTGTGCGCGCGCGCTGTTTAAGCTTCACATT